>NC_134703.1:177544916-177567416 GCF_043290135.1 Rhipicephalus microplus
GCCGATCGCGCCAGCCAATTGCGCAAGGAGACAGTCGTGCTCCACTCTCACCACTGTCAGATCATTCCTCCAAAGCTATCAGCGCAAGGAAAAAAAGAGACATACCGCTCTCTGGAGAGCTCGAACCTACAACCTTTCGGTTAACACCCGAACGCGCTAGCCCGTTGCGTCACGGAGATAGTTGTGTTCCACTCTCACTACCCTCAGAACATTTCTCCAAAGCTATCAGTGCGAAAAAAAGAGACACGCCGCTCTCGGGAGGGCTCGAACCTCCAACGTTTTGTTTAACAGCCGAACTTGCTAGCCAATTGCACCACGGAGATATTCGTGCTCCGCTCTCACCACCATCCGAACATTTCTACAAAGCTATCAGCGCAAAGAAAAAAAGCGACACAATGCTCCCGGGAGGGCTCGAACCTCCAACCTTTCAGCTAACAGTTGATCGCGCTAGCCAATTCTGCCACGGAAACAGTCGTGCTCCACTCTCACCACCGTCAGAACATTCCTCCAAAGCTATCAGCGCAAAGAAAAAAAAAGAGACAAACCGCTCTCCGGAGGGCTCAAACCTCCAACCTTTGTGTTAACAGCCGAACGCGCTAGCCAATTGCGTCACGGAGAGAGTCGTGTTCCACTCTCACCACCCTAAGAACGTTTCTCCAAAGCTATCAGCGCAAAGAAAAAAAAGGGACACACCGCTCTCGGGAGGGCTCGAACTTTCAAACTTTTCGTTAACAGCCGATCGTGCTAGCCAAATGCGCCACGTAGACAGTCGTGCTCTACTCTCACTACCGTCAGAACATTTGTTCATAGCTGTCAGCGCAAAGAAAAAAGAGACACACTGCTCTCGGGCGGGCTCGAACCTCCAACCTTTTGGTTAACAGCTTAACGCGCTAGCCAATTGCGCCAAGGAGATAAACCTGCTCTACTCTCACCACCTTCAGAACATTTCTTCAAAGCTATCAGCGCCAAGAAAAAAAGCGACACACTGCTCCCGGGAGGGCTTGAACCTCCAACCTTTCAGTTAACAGTTGATCGCGCTAGCCAATTCTGCCACGGAAACAGTCGTGCTCCACTCTCACCCCCATCAGTACACTCCTCGAAAGCTATCAGCGCAAAGACAAAAGTGACACACCGCACTCCGGAAGGCTCAAACATCCAACCTTGTGGTTAACAGCCGAATGCGCTAGCCAATTGCGTCACGGAGATAGTCGTGTTCTACTCTCACCACCCTGAGAACGTTTCTCCAAAGATATCAGCGCAAAAAAAAAAGAGACACACCGCTCTCGAGAGGGCTCGAACCTCCAACCTTTTGGTTAACAGCCGATCGCGCTAGCCAATTGTGTCACGGAGAAAGTCGTGCTCCACTCTCACCACCATCAGAACATTTCTAGAAAGCTATCAGCGCAAAGAAAAAAAGAGACACACCGCTCTCGGGAGTGCTCGAACCTCCAACGTTTTGGTTGACAGCCGAACGCGCTAGCCAATTGCGCCATGGAGATATTCTTGCCCCACTCTCACCACCGTCAGAACATTTCTACAAAGCTATCAGCGCCAAGAAAAAAAGAGACACACCACTCTCGGGAGGACTCGAACCTCCAACCTTTTTGTTAACAGCTGAACGCGCTAGCCATTTGCGCCCCGGAGATAGTCGTGCTCCAATCTCACCACCGTCAGAACATTTCTCCAAAGCTATCAGCCCAAAAAAAGCGACACACCGCTCATGGGAGAGCTTGAACCTCCAACCTTTCCATTAACAGCCGAACGCGCTAGCCAATTGCGTCACGGAGACAGTCGTGCTCCACTCTCACCATGGTCAGAACATTTCTCCAAATGTAGCAGCGCAAAAAAAGCGACACACCACTCATGGCAGGGCTCGAACCTCCAACTTTTTGGTTAAAAGCCGATCGTGCTAGCCAATTGCGCCACGTAGACAGTCGTGCTCTACTCTCCTCACCGTTAGAACATTTCTCCACAGCTGTCAGCGCAAAGAAAAAAGAGACACACCAATCTCGGGAGGGCTCGAACCTCCAACCTTTTGGTTAACAGCTGAATGCGCTAGCCAATTGCGCCAAGGAGATAGTCGTGCTCATCTCTCATCACGGTCAGAACATTTCTACAAAGCTATCAGCGCAAAGAAAAAAAGAGACACACCGCTCTCGGGACTGCTCGAACCTCCAAGCTTTTGGTTCACAGCTGAACGCGCTAGCCAATTGCGCCCCGGAGATAGTCGTGCTCCATTCTCACCACGGTCATAACAGTCCTCAAAGGTATCAGCGCAAAGAAAAAAGCGACACACCGCTCTTGAGAGAGCTCGAACCTCCAAACGTTCGGTTAACAGCCGATCGCGCCAGCCAATTGCGCAAGGAGACAGTCGTGCTCCACTCTCACCACTGCCAGATCATTCCTCCAAAGCTATCAGCGCAAGGAAAAAAAAGAGACATACCTCTCTCTAGAGGGCTCGAATCTACAACCTTTCGGTTAACAGCCGAACGCGCTAGCCAGTTGCGTCACGGAGAGAGTCGTGTTCCACTCTCACCACCCTCAGAACATTTCTCCAAAGCTATCAGTGCGAAAAAAAGAGACACGCCGCTCTCGGGAGGGCTCGAACCTCCCACGTTTTGTATAACAGCCGAACTTGCTAGCCAATTGCACCACGAAGATATTCGTGCTCCGCTCTCACCACCGTGCGAACATTTCTACAAAGCTATCAGCGCAAAGAAAAAAAGCGACACAATGCTCCCGGGAGGGCTCGAACCTCCAACCTTTTAGTTAACAGTTGATCGCGCTAGCCAATTCTGCCAAGGAAACAGTCGTGCTTCACTCTCACCGCCGTCAGAACATTCCTCCAAAGCTATCAGCACAAAGAAAAAAAAGAGACACACCGCTCTCCGGAGGGCTCAAACCTCCAACCTTTTGGTTAACAGCCGAACGCGCTAGCCAATTGCGTCACGGAGAGAGTCGTGTTCCACTCTCACCACCCTAAGAACGTTTCTCCAAAGCTATCAGCGCAAAGAAAAAAAAGAGACACACCGCTCTCGGGAGGGCTCGAACCTCCAACCTTTCAGTTAACAGTTGATCGCGCTAGCCAAATCTGCCACGGAAACAGTCGTGCTCCACTCTCACCCCCATCAGAACACTCCTCGAAAGCTATCAGCGCAAAGACAAAAAAGTGACACGTGTCGCGCTCGGGAGGACTCGAACCTCCAAACTTTTTGTTAACAGCTGAACGCGCTAGCCATTTGCGCCCCGGAGATAGTCGTGCTCCAATCTCACCACCGTCAGAACATTTCTCCAAAGCTATCAGCGCAAAAAAAGCAACACACCGCTCATGGGAGGGCTTGAACCTCCAACCTTTCCGTTAACAGCCGAACGCGCTAGCCGATTGCGTCACGGAGACAGTCGTGCTCCACTCTCACCATGGTCAGAACATTTCTGCAAAGGAAGCAGCGCAAAGAAAAAAAAGCGACACACCGCTCATGGCAGGGCTCAAACCTCCAACCTTTTGGTTAACAGCCGACCATGCTAGCCAATTGCGCCACGTAGACAGTCGTGCTCTACTCACACCACCGTCAGAACATTTCTCCAAACCTATCAGCGCAAAGAAAAAAAAGAGACACACCGCTCTCCGGAGGGCTCGAACCTCCAAACTTTTGGTTAACAGCCGAACGCGCTAGCCAATTGCGTCACGGAGATAGTCGTGCTCCAATCTCACCACCGTCAGAACATTTCTCCAAAGCTATCAGCCCAAAAAAAGCGACACACCGCTCATGGGAGAGCTTGAACCTCCAACCTTTCCATTAACAGCCGAACGCGCTAGCCAGTTGCGTCACGGAGAGAGTCGTGTTCCACTCTAACCACCCTCAGAACATTTCTCCAAAGCTATCAGTGCGAAAAAAAGAGACACGCCGCTCTCGGGAGGGCTCGAACCTCCCACGTTTTGTATAACAGCCGAACTTGCTAGCCAATTGCACCACGAAGATATTCGTGCTCCGCTCTCACCACCGTGCGAACATTTCTACAAAGCTATCAGCGCAAAGAAAAAAAGCAACACAATGCTCCCGGGAGGGCTCGAACCTCCAACCTTTTAGTTAACAGTTGATCGCGCTAGCCAATTCTGCCAAGGAAACAGTCGTGCTTCACTCTCACCGCCGTCAGAACATTCCTCCAAAGCTATCAGCACAAAGAAAAAAAAGAGACACACCGCTCTCCGGAGGGCTCAAACCTCCAACCTTTTGGTTAACAGCCGAACGCGCTAGCCAATTGCGTCACGGAGAGAGTCGTGTTCCACTCTCACCACCCTAAGAACGTTTCTCCAAAGCTATCAGCGCAAAGAAAAAAAAGAGACACACCGCTCTCGGGAGGGCTCGAACCTCCAACCTTTCAGTTAACAGTTGATCGCGCTAGCCAAATCTGCCACGGAAACAGTCGTGCTCCACTCTCACCCACATCAGAACACTCCTCGAAAGTTATCAGCGCAAAGACAAAAAAGTGACACACCGCGCTCGGGAGGACTCGAACCTCCAACCTTTTTGTTAACAGCTGAACGCGCTAGCCATTTGCGCCCCGGAGATAGTCGTGCTCCAATCTCACCACCGTCAGAACATTTCTCCAAAGCTATCAGCGCAAAAAAAGCAACACACCGCTCATGGGAGGGCTTGAACCTCCAACCTTTCCGTTAACAGCCGAACGCGCTAGCCGATTGCGTCACGGAGACAGTCGTGCTCCACTCTCACCATGGTCAGAACATTTCTCCAAAGGAAGCAGCGCAAAGAAAAAAAAGCGACACACCGCTCATGGCAGGGCTCAAACCTCCAACCTTTTGGTTAACAGCCGACCATGCTAGCCAATTGCGCCACGTAGACAGTCGTGCTCTACTCACACCACCGTCAGAACATTTCTCCAAACCTATCAGCGCAAAGAAAAAAAAGAGACACACCGCTCTCCGGAGGGCTCGAACCTCCAAACTTTTGGTTAACAGCCGAACGCGCTAGCCAATTACGTCACGGAGATAGTCGTGTTCCACTCTCACCACCCTCAGAACATTTCTCCAAAGCTATCAGCGCAAAGAAAAAAAGAGACACACCGCTCTCGGGAGGGCTCGAACCTCCAACCTTTTGGTTACCAGGCGATCGCGCTAGCCAATTGCGCCACGGAGATAGTTGTGCTCCACTCTCACCACCGTCAGAACATTTCTCCAAAGCTATCAGCGCGAAGAAAATAAGCAACACACCATTCATGGGAGGGCTCGAACCTCCAACCTTTTGTTTAACAGCTGATCGCGCCAGCCAATTGCGCCACGGAGCCATTCGTGCTCATCTCTCCTCACGGTCAGAACATTTCTACAAAGCTATCAGCGCAAAGAAAAAAAGAGACACACCGCTCTCGGGACTGCTCGAACCTCCAAGCTTTTGGTTAACAGCTGAACGCGCTAGACAATTGCGCCCCGGAGATAGTCGTGCCCTATTCTCACCACGGTCATAACAGTCCTCAAAAGTATCAGCGCAAAGAAAAAAAGCGACACACCGCTCCCGGGAGAGCTCGAACCTCCAAACGTTCGGTTAACAGCCGATCGCGCCAGCCAATTGCGCAAGGAGACAGTCGTGCTCCACTCTCACCACTGTCAGATCATTCCTCCAAAGCTACCAGCGCAAGGAAAAAAAAGAGACATACCGCTCTCTGGAGAGCTCGAACATACAACCTTTCGGTTAACACCCGAACGCGCTAGCCCGTTGCGTCACGGAGTTAGTCGTGTTCCACTCTCACCACCCTCAGAACATTTCTCCAAAGCTATCAGTGCGAAAAAAAGAGACACGCCGCTCTCGGGAGGGCTCGAACCTCCCACGTTTTGTATAACAGCCGAACTTGCTAGCCAATTGCACCACGAAGATATTCGTGCTCCGCTCTCACCACCGTGCGAACATTTCTACAAAGCTATCAGCGCAAAGAAAAAAAGCGACACAATGCTCCCGGGAGGGCTCGAACCTCCAACCTTTTAGTTAACAGTTGATCGCGCTAGCCAATTCTGCCAAGGAAACAGTCGTGCTTCACTCTCACCGCCGTCAGAACATTCCTCCAAAGCTATCAGCACAAAGAAAAAAAAGAGACACACCGCTCTCCGGAGGGCTCAAACCTCCAACCTTTTGGTTAACAGCCGAACGCGCTAGCCAATTGCGTCACGGAGAGAGTCGTGTTCCACTCTCACCACCCTAAGAACGTTTCTCCAAAGCTATCAGCGCAAAGAAAAAAAAGAGACACACCGCTCTCGGGAGGGCTCGAACCTCCAACCTTTCAGTTAACAGTTGATCGCGCTAGCCAAATCTGCCACGGAAACAGTCGTGCTCCACTCTCACCCCCATCAGAACACTCCTCGAAAGCTATCAGCGCAAAGACAAAAAAGTGACACGTGTCGCGCTCGGGAGGACTCGAACCTCCAAACTTTTTGTTAACAGCTGAACGCGCTAGCCATTTGCGCCCCGGAGATAGTCGTGCTCCAATCTCACCACCGTCAGAACATTTCTCCAAAGCTATCAGCGCAAAAAAAGCAACACACCGCTCATGGGAGGGCTTGAACCTCCAACCTTTCCGTTAACAGCCGAACGCGCTAGCCGATTGCGTCACGGAGACAGTCGTGCTCCACTCTCACCATGGTCAGAACATTTCTCCAAAGGAAGCAGCGCAAAGAAAAAAAAGCGACACACCGCTCATGGCAGGGCTCAAACCTCCAACCTTTTGGTTAACAGCCGACCATGCTAGCCAATTGCGCCACGTAGACAGTCGTGCTCTACTCACACCACCGTCAGAACATTTCTCCAAACCTATCAGCGCAAAGAAAAAAAAGAGACACACCGCTCTCCGGAGGGCTCGAACCTCCAAACTTTTGGTTAACAGCCGAACGCGCTAGCCAATTGCGTCACGGAGATAGTCGTGCTCCAATCTCACCACCGTCAGAACATTTCTCCAAAGCTATCAGCCCAAAAAAAGCGACACACCGCTCATGGGAGAGCTTGAACCTCCAACCTTTCCATTAACAGCCGAACGCGCTAGCCAGTTGCGTCACGGAGAGAGTCGTGTTCCACTCTAACCACCCTCAGAACATTTCTCCAAAGCTATCAGTGCGAAAAAAAGAGACACGCCGCTCTCGGGAGGGCTCGAACCTCCCACGTTTTGTATAACAGCCGAACTTGCTAGCCAATTGCACCACGAAGATATTCGTGCTCCGCTCTCACCACCGTGCGAACATTTCTACAAAGCTATCAGCGCAAAGAAAAAAAGCAACACAATGCTCCCGGGAGGGCTCGAACCTCCAACCTTTTAGTTAACAGTTGATCGCGCTAGCCAATTCTGCCAAGGAAACAGTCGTGCTTCACTCTCACCGCCGTCAGAACATTCCTCCAAAGCTATCAGCACAAAGAAAAAAAAGAGACACACCGCTCTCCGGAGGGCTCAAACCTCCAACCTTTTGGTTAACAGCCGAACGCGCTAGCCAATTGCGTCACGGAGAGAGTCGTGTTCCACTCTCACCACCCTAAGAACGTTTCTCCAAAGCTATCAGCGCAAAGAAAAAAAAGAGACACACCGCTCTCGGGAGGGCTCGAACCTCCAACCTTTCAGTTAACAGTTGATCGCGCTAGCCAAATCTGCCACGGAAACAGTCGTGCTCCACTCTCACCCACATCAGAACACTCCTCGAAAGTTATCAGCGCAAAGACAAAAAAGTGACACACCGCGCTCGGGAGGACTCGAACCTCCAACCTTTTTGTTAACAGCTGAACGCGCTAGCCATTTGCGCCCCGGAGATAGTCGTGCTCCAATCTCACCACCGTCAGAACATTTCTCCAAAGCTATCAGCGCAAAAAAAGCAACACACCGCTCATGGGAGGGCTTGAACCTCCAACCTTTCCGTTAACAGCCGAACGCGCTAGCCGATTGCGTCACGGAGACAGTCGTGCTCCACTCTCACCATGGTCAGAACATTTCTCCAAAGGAAGCAGCGCAAAGAAAAAAAAGCGACACACCGCTCATGGCAGGGCTCAAACCTCCAACCTTTTGGTTAACAGCCGACCATGCTAGCCAATTGCGCCACGTAGACAGTCGTGCTCTACTCACACCACCGTCAGAACATTTCTCCAAACCTATCAGCGCAAAGAAAAAAAAGAGACACACCGCTCTCCGGAGGGCTCGAACCTCCAAACTTTTGGTTAACAGCCGAACGCGCTAGCCAATTACGTCACGGAGATAGTCGTGTTCCACTCTCACCACCCTCAGAACATTTCTCCAAAGCTATCAGCGCAAAGAAAAAAAGAGACACACCGCTCTCGGGAGGGCTCGAACCTCCAACCTTTTGGTTACCAGGCGATCGCGCTAGCCAATTGCGCCACGGAGATAGTTGTGCTCCACTCTCACCACCGTCAGAACATTTCTCCAAAGCTATCAGCGCGAAGAAAATAAGCAACACACCATTCATGGGAGGGCTCGAACCTCCAACCTTTTGTTTAACAGCTGATCGCGCCAGCCAATTGCGCCACGGAGCCATTCGTGCTCATCTCTCCTCACGGTCAGAACATTTCTACAAAGCTATCAGCGCAAAGAAAAAAAGAGACACACCGCTCTCGGGACTGCTCGAACCTCCAAGCTTTTGGTTAACAGCTGAACGCGCTAGACAATTGCGCCCCGGAGATAGTCGTGCCCTATTCTCACCACGGTCATAACAGTCCTCAAAAGTATCAGCGCAAAGAAAAAAAGCGACACACCGCTCCCGGGAGAGCTCGAACCTCCAAACGTTCGGTTAACAGCCGATCGCGCCAGCCAATTGCGCAAGGAGACAGTCGTGCTCCACTCTCACCACTGTCAGATCATTCCTCCAAAGCTACCAGCGCAAGGAAAAAAAAGAGACATACCGCTCTCTGGAGAGCTCGAACATACAACCTTTCGGTTAACACCCGAACGCGCTAGCCCGTTGCGTCACGGAGTTAGTCGTGTTCCACTCTCACCACCCTCAGAACATTTCTCCAAAGCTATCAGTGCGAAAAAAAGAGACACGCCGCTCTCGGGAGGGCTCGAACCTCCAACGTTTTGTTTAACAGCCGAACTTGCTAGCCAATTGCACCACGGAGATATTCGTGCTCCGCTCTCACCACCGTCCGAACATTTCTACAAAGCTATCAGCGCAAAGAAAAAAAGCGACACAATGCTCCCCGGAGGGCTCGAACCTCCAACCATTCAGCTAACAGTTGATCGCGCTAGCCAATTCTGCCACGGAAACAGTCGTGCTCCACTCTCACCACCGTCAGAACATTCCTCCAAAGCTATCAGCACAAAGAAAAAAAAGACAAACCGCTCTCCGGAGGGCTCAAACCTCCAACCTTTGTGTTAACAGCCGAACGCGCTAGCCAATTGCGTCACGGAGAGGGTCGTGTTCCACTCTCACCACCCTCAGGTCGTTTCTCCAAAGCTATCAGCGCAAAGAAAAAAAAGAGACACACCGCTCTCGGGAGGGCTCGAACCTCTAACCTTTTGGTTAACAGCCAAACGCGCTAGCCAATTGCGTCACGGAGATAGTCGTGTTCCACTCTCACCACCCTCAGAACATTTCTCCAAAGCTATCAGTGCGACAAAAAAGAGACACGCCGCTCTTGGGAGGGCTCGAACCTCCAACGTTTTGTTTAACAGGCGAACTTGCTAGCCAATTGCACCACGAAGATATTCGTGCGCCGCTCTCACCACCGTGCGAACATTTCTACAAAGCTATCAGCGCAAAGAAAAACAGCGACACAATGCTCCCGGTAGGGCTCGAACCTCCAACCTTTTAGTTAACAGTTGATCGCGCTAGCCAATTCTGCCACGGAAACAGTCGTGCTCCACTCTCACCGTCGTCAGAACATTCCTCCAAAGCTATCACCGCAAAGAAAAAAAAAGAGACACACCGCTCTCTGGAGGGCTCAAACCTCAAATCTTTTGGTTAACAGCCGAACGCGCTAGCCAATTGCGTCACGGAGAGAGTCGTGTTCCACTCTCACCACCCTAAGAACGTTTCTCCAAAGCTATCAGCGCAAAGAAAAAAAGACACACACCGCTCTCGGGAGGGCTCGAACCTCCAAACTTTTCGTTAACAGCCGATCGTGCTAGCCAAATGCGCCACGTAGACAGTCGTGCTCTACTCTCACCACCGTCAGAACATTTCTTCATAGCTGTCAGCGCAAAGAAAAAAGAGACACACTGCTCTCGGGCGGGCTCGAACCTCCAACCTTTTGGTTAACAGCTTAACGCGCTAGCCAATTGCGCCATGGAGATAAACCTGCTCTACTCTCACCACCTTCAGAACATTTCTCCAAAGCTATCAGCGCAAAGAAAAAAAGCGACACACTGCTCCCGGGAGGGCTTGAACGTCCAACCTTTCAGTTAACAGTTGATCGCGCTAGCCAATTCTGCCACGGAAACAGTCGTGCTCCACTCTCACCCCCATCAGTACATTCCTCGAAAGCTATCAGCGCAAAGACAAAAAAGTGACACACCGCACTCCGGAAGGCTCAAACATCCAACCATGTGGTTAACAGCCGAATGCGCTAGCCAATTGCGTCACGGAGATAGTCGTGTTCTACTCTCACCACCCTGAGAACGTTTCTCCAAAGATATCAGCGCAAAGAAAAAAAGAGACACACCGCTCTCGGGAGGGCTCGAACCTCCAACCTTTTGGTTAACAGCCGATCGCGCTAGCCAATTGTGTCACGGAGACAGTCGTGCTCCACTCTCACCACCATCAGAACATTTCTACAAAGCTATCAGCGCAAAGAAAAAAAGAGACACACCGCTCTCGGGAGGGCTCGAACCTCCAACGTTTTGGTTGACAGCCGAACGCGCTAGCCAATTGCGCCATGGAGATATTCTTGCCCCACTCTCACCACCGTCAGAACATTTCTACAAAGCTATCAGCGCAAAGAAAAAAAGAGACACACCACTCTCGGGAGGACTCGAACCTCCAACCTTTTTGTTAACAGCTGAACGCGCTAGCCATTTGCGCCCCGGAGATAGTCGTGCTCCAATCTCACCACCGTCAGAACATTTCTCCAAAGCTATCAGCCCAAAAAAAGCGACACACCGCTCATGGGAGAGCTTGAACATCCAACCTTTTCATTAACAGCCGAACGCGCTAGCCAATTGCGTCACGGAGACAGTCGTGCTCCACTCTCACCATGGTCAGAACATTTCTCCAAATGTAGCAGCGCAAAAAAAAGCGACACACCACTCATGGCAGGGCTCGAACCTCCAACCTTTTGGTTAACAGCCGATCGTGCTAGCCAATTGCGCCACGTAGACAGTCGTGCTCTACTCTCCTCACCGTCAGAACATTTCTCCACAGCTGTCAGCGCAAAGAAAAAAGAGACACACCAATCTCGGTAGGGCTGGAACCTCCAACATTTTGGTTAACAGCTGAATGCGCTAGCCAATTGCGCCAAGGAGATAGTCGTGCTCATCTCTCATCACGGTCAGAACATTTCTACAAAGCTATCAGCGCAAAGAAAAAAAGAGACACACCGCTCTCGGGACTGCTCGAACCTCCAAGCTTTTGGTTCACAGCTGAACGCGCTAGCCAATTGCGCCCCGGAGATAGTCGTGCTCTATTCTCACCACGGTCATAACAGTCCTCAAATGTATCAGCGCAAAGAAAAAAAGCGACACACCGCTCCCGAGAGAGCTCGAACCTCCAAACGTTCGGTTAACAGCCGATCGCGCCAGCCAATTGCGCAAGGAGACAGTCGTGCTCCACTCTCACCACTGTCAGATCATTCCTCCAAAGCTATCAGCGCAAGGAAAAAAAAGAGACATACCGCTCTCTGGAGGGCTCGAACCTACAACCTTTCGGTTAACAGCCGAACGCGCTAGCCAGTTGCGTCACGGAGATAGTCGTGTTCCACTCTCACCACCCTCAGAACATTTCTCCAAAGCTATCAGTGCGAAAAAAAGAGACACGCCGCTCTCGGGAGGGCTCGAACCTCGAACGTTTTGTTTAACAGCCGAACTTGCTAGCCAATTGCACCCCGGAGATATTCGTGCGCCGCTCTCACCACCGTCCGAACTTTTCTACAAAGCTATCAGCGCAAAGAAAAAAAGCGACACAATGCTCCCGGGAGGGCTCGAACCTCCAACCTTTCAGTTAACGGTTGATCGCGCTAGCCAATTCTGCCACGGAAACAGTCGTGCTCCACTCTCACCACCGTCAGAACATTCCTCCAAAGCTATCAGTGCAAAGAAAATTAAGAGACACACCGCTCTCCGGAGGGCTCAAACCTCCAACCTTTGTGTTAACTGCCGAACGCGCTAGCCAATTGCGTCACGGAGAGAGTCGTGTTCCACTCTCACTACCATCAGAACGTTTCTCCAAAGCTATCAGCGCAAAGAAAAAAAAAGAGACACACCGCTCTCGGGAGGGCTCGAACCTCCAACCTTTCGGTTAACAGCCGAATGCGCTAGCCAATTGCGTCAAGGAGATAGTCGTGTTCCACTCTCACCACCCTCAGAACATTTCTTCAAAGCTATCAGTGCGAAAAAAACAAGAGACACGCCGCTCTCGGGAGGGCTCGAACCTCCAACGTTTTGTTTAACAGCCGAACTTGCTAGCCAATTGCACCACGAAGATATTCGTGCTCCGCTCTCACCACCGTGCGAACATTTCTACAAAGCTATCAGCGCAAAGAAAAAAAGCGACACAATGCTCCCGGTGGGCTCGATCCTCCAACCTTTTAATCACCAGTTGATCGCGCTAGCGAATTCTGCCATGGAAACAGTCGTGCTCCACTCTCACCGCCGTCAGAACATTCCTCCAAAGCTATCAGCGCAAAGAAAAAAAGAGAACACCGCTCTCCAGAGGGCTCAAACCTCCAACCTTTTGGTTAACAGCCGAACGCGCTAGCCAATTGCGTCACGGAGAGAGTCGTGTTCCACTCTCACCACCCTAAGAACGTTTCTCCAAAGCTATCAGCGCAAAGAAAAAAAGGAGACACACAGCTCTCGGGAGGGCTCGAACCTCCAAACTTTTCATTAACAGCTGAACGTGCTAGCCATTTGCGCCCCGGAGATAGTCGTGCTCCAATCTCACCACCGTCAGAACATTTCTCCAAAGCTATCAGCGCAAAAAAAACGACACACCGCTCATGGGAGGGCTTGAACCTCCAACCTTTCCGTTAACAGCCGAACGCGCTAGCCGATTGCGTCACGGAGACAGTCGTGCTCCACTTTCACCATGGTCAGAACATTTCTCTAAAGGAAGCAGCGCAAAGAAAAAAAAGCGACGCACCGCTCATGGCAGGGCTCGAACCTCCAACCTTTTGGTGAACAGCCAACCGTGCTAGCCAATTTCGCCACGTAGACAGTCGTGCTCTACTCTCTCCACCGTCAGAACATTTCTCCACAGCTGTCAGCGCAAAGAAAAAAGAGACACACCACTCTCGGGAAGGCTCGAACCTCCAACCTTTTGGTTAACAGCTCAACGCGCTAGCCAATTGCGCCAAGGAGATAGTCGTGCTCTACTTTCACCACCGTCAGAACATTTCTCCAAACCTATCAGCGCAAAGAAAAAAAGCGACACACTGCTCCCGGGAGGGCTCGAACCTCCAACCTTTCAGTTAACGGTTGATCGCGCTAGCCAATTCTGCCACGGAAACAGTCGTGCTCTACTCTCACCACCGTCAGAACATTTCTCCAAAGCTATCAGCGCAAAGAAAAAAAAGAGACACACCGCTCTCCGAAGGGCTCGAACCTCCAACGTTTTGTTTAACAGCCGAACTTGCTAGCCAATTGCACCACGAAGATATTCGTGCTCCGCTCTCACCACCGTGCGAACATTTCTACAAAGCTATCAGCGCAAAAAAAAAGCGACACAATGCTCCCGGTAGGGCTCGAACCATCAACCTTTTAGTTAACAGTTGATCGCGCTAGCCAATTCTGCCACGGAAACAGTCGTGCTCCACTCTCACCGCCGTCAGAACATTCCTCCAAAGCTATCAGCGCAAAGAAAAAAAAGAGACACACCGCTCTACGGAGGGCTCAAACCTCCAACCTTTTGGTTAATAGCCGAACGCGCTAGCCAATTGCGTCACGGAGAGAGTCGTGTTTCACTCTCACCACCCTAAGAAGGTTTCTCCAAAGCTATCAGCGCAAACAAAAAAAAAGAGACACACAGCTCTCGGGAGGGCTCGAACCTCCAAACTTTTCGTTAACAGCCGATCGTGCTAGCCAAATGCGCCACGTAGACAGTCGTGCTCTACTCTCACCACCGTCAGAACATTTCTTCATAGCTGTCAGCGCAAAGAAAAAAGAGACACACCGCTCTCGGGTGGGCTCGAACCTCCAACCTTTTGGTTAACAGCTTAATGCGCTAGCCAATTGCGCCAAGGAGATAAACCTGCTCTACTCTCACCACCGTCAGAACATTTCTCCAAAGCTATAAGCGCAAAGGAAAAAAGCGACACACTGCTACCGGGAGGGCTCGAACCTCCAACCTTTCAGTTAACAGTTGATCGCGCTAGCCAAATCGGCCACGGAAACAGTCGTGCTGCACTCTCACCCCCATCAGAACACTCCTCGAAAGCTATCAGCGCAAAGACAAAAAAAGTGACACACCAATCTCCGGAGGGCTCGAACCTCCAACCTTGTGGTTAACAGCCGAACACGCTAGCCAATTGTGTCACGGAGATATTCTTGCTCCAATCTCACCACCGTCAGAACATTTCTCCAAAGCTATCAGCCCAAAAAAGCGACACACTGCTCATGGGAGAGCTTGAACCTCCAACCTTTCCATTAACAGCCGAACGCGCTAGCGAATTGCGTCACGGAGACAGTCGTGCTCCACTCTCACCATGGTGAGAACATTTCTCCAAATGTACCAACGCAAAAAAAGCGACACACCACTCATGGCAGGGCTCGAACCTCCAACCTCCTTTTGGTTAACAGCCGATCGTGCTAGCCAATTGCGCCACGTAGACAGTCGTGCTCTTCTCTCCTCACCGTCAGAACATTTCTCCACAGCTGTCAGCGCAAAGAAAAAAAGCGACACACTGCTCCCGGGAGGGCACGAACCTCCAACCTTTCAGTGAACAGTTGATCGCGCTAGCCAAATCTGCCACGGAAACAGTCGTGCTCCACTCTCACCCCCATCAGAACACTCCTCGAAAGCTATCAGCGCAAAGACAAAAAAGTGACACACCGCTCTCCGGAGGGCTCGAACCTCCAACCTTGTGGTTAGCAGCCGAACGCGCTAGCCAATTGCGTCACGGAGACAGTCGTGCTCCACTCTCACCATGGTCAGAACAATTCTCCAAATGTAGCAGCGCGAAAAAAAGCGACATATCACTCATGGCAGGGCTCGAACCTCCAACCTTTCAGTTAACAGTTGATCGCGCTAGCCAATTCTGCCACGGAAACAGTCGTGCTCCACTCTCACCACCATCAGAAAATTTCTCCAAAGCTATCAGCGCAAAGAAAAAAAGAGACACACCGCTCTCCGGAGGGCTCGAACCTCCAAACTTTTGGGTAACAGCCGAACGCTCTAGCCAATTGCGTCACGGAGATAGTCGTGTTTCACTCTCACCACCGTCAGAACATTTGTCCCTAGCTGTCAGCGCAAAGAAAAAAGAGACACACTGCTCCCGGGAGGGCTCGAACCTCCAACCTTTCAGTTAACAGTTGATCGCGCTAGCCAAATCTGCCACTTAAACAGTCGTGCTCCACTCTCACCCCCATCAGAACACTCCTCGAAAACTATCAGCGCAAAGACAAAAAAGTGACACACCGCGCTCGGGAGGACTCGAACCTCCAACCTTTTTGTTAACAGCTGAACGTGCTAGCCATTTGCGCCCCGGAGATAGTCGTGCTTCAATCTCACCACCGTCAGAACATTTCTCCAAAGCTATAAGCGCGAAAAAAGCGACACACCGCTCATGGGAGGGCTTGAACCTCCAACCTTTCCGTTAACAGCCGAACGCGCTAGCCGATTGCGTCACGGAGACAGTCGTGCTCCACTCTCACCATGGTGAGAACATTTCTCCAAAGGAAGCAGCGCAAAGAAAAAAAAGCGACACACCGCTCATGGCAGGGCTCGAACCTCCAACCTTTTGGTTAACAGCCGACCGTGCTAGCCATTTGCGCCACGTAGACAGTCGTGCTCTTCTCTCCTCACCGTCAGAACATTTCTCCACAGCTGTCAGCGCAAAGAAAAAAAGCGACACACTGCTCCCGGGAGGGCACGAACCTCCAACCTTTCAGTGAACAGTTGATCGCGCTAGCCAAATCTGCCACGGAAACAGTCGTGCTCCACTCTCACCCCCATCAGAACACTCCTCGAAAGCTATCAGCGCAAAGACAAAAAAGTGACACACCGCTCTCCGGAGGGCTCGAACCTCCAACCTTGTGGTTAGCAGCCGAACGCGCTAGCCAATTGCGTCACGGAGACAGTCGTGCTCCACTCTCACCATGGTCAGAACAATTCTCCAAATGTAGCAGCGCGAAAAAAAGCGACATACCACTCATGGCAGGGCTCGAACCTCCAACCTTTCAGTTAACAGTTGATCGCGCTAGCCAATTCTGCCACGGAAACAGTCGTGCTCCACTCTCACCACCATCAGAAAATTTCTCCAAAGCTATCAGCGCAAAGAAAAAAGAGACACAACACTCTCGGGAGGGCTCGAACCTCCAACCTTTTGGTTAACAGCTCAACGCGCTAGCCAATTGCGCCAAGGAGATAGTCGTGCTCAACTTTCACCACCGTCAGATCATTTCTCCAAACCTATCAGCGCATAGAAAAAAAGCGACACACTGCTCCCGGGTGGGCTCGAACCTCCAACCTTTCAGTTAATGGTTGATCGCGCTAGCCAATTATGCCACGGAAACAGTCGTGCTCCACTCTCAACAGCGTCAGAACATTTCTCCAAAGCTATCAGCGCAAAGAAAAAAAAGAGTCACACCGCTCTCCGGAGGGCTCGAACCTCCAAACTTTTGGTTAACAGCCGATCGCGCTAGCCAATTGCGCCATGGAGATAGTTGTGCTCCACTCTTACCACCGTCAGAACATTTCTCCAAAGCTATCAGCGCGAAGAAAAAAAGCAACACACCACTCATGGGAGGGATCGAACCTCCAACCTTTTGTTTAACAGCTCATCGCGCCAGCCAATTGCGCCACGGAGCCATTCGTGCTCATCTCTCATCACGGTCAGAACATTTCTACAAAGCTATCAGCGCAAAGAAAAAAAGAGACACACCGCTCTCGGGAGGGCTCGAACCTGCAAGCTTTTGGTTAACAGCTGAACGCGCTAGCCAATTGCGCCCCGGAGATAGTCGTGCTCTATTCTCACCACGGTCATAACAGTCCTCAAAGGTATCAGCGCAAAGAAAAAAAGCGACACACCGCTCCCGGGAGAGCTCGAACCTCCAAACGTTCGGTTACCAGCCGATCGCGCCAGCCAATTGCGCAAGGAGACAGTCGTGCTCCACTCTCACCACCGTCAGATCATCCCTCCAAAGCTATCAGCGCAAGGAAAAAAAAGAGACATACCGCTCTCTGGAGGGCTCGAACCTCCAACCTTTCCGTTAACAGCCGAACGCGCTAGCCGATTGCGTCACGGAGACAGTCGTGCTCCACTCTCACCACCGTCAGAACATTCCTCCAAAGCTATCAGCGCAAAGAAAAAAAAGAGACACACCGCTCTCCGGAGGGCTCAAACCTCCAACCTTTTGGTTAACAGCTGAACGCGCTAGCCAATTGCGTCACGGAGAGAGTCGTGTTCCACTCTCACCACCCTAAGAACGTTTCTTCAAAGCTATGAGCGCAAAGAGAAAAAAAGAGAAACACCGCTCTCAGGAGGGCTCGAACCTCCAAACTTTTCGTTAACAGCCGATTGTGCTAGCCAAATGCGCCCCGTAGACAGTCGTGTTCTACTCTCACCACCGTCAGAACATTTCTCCATAGCTGTCAGCCCAAAGAAAAAAGAGACACACCGCTCTTGGGAGGGCTCGAATCTCCAACCTTTTGGTTAACAGCTTAACGCGCTAGCCAATTGCGCCAAGGAGATAAACGTGCTCTACTCTCACCACCGTCAGAACATTTCTCCAAAGCTATCAGCGCATAGAAAAAAAGCGACAAACTGCTCCCGGGAGGGCTCGAACCTCCAACCTTTCAGTTAACAGTTGATCGCGCTAGCCAAATCTACCACGGAAACAGTCGTGCTCCACTCTCACCCCCATCAGAACACTCCTCGAAAGCCATCGGCGCAAAGACAAAAAAGTGACACACCGCTCTCCGGAGAGCTCGAACCTCCAACCTTTTGGTTAACAGCCGAACGCGCTAGCCAATTGCGTCACGGAGATTGTCGTGTTCCACTCTCACCACCCTGAGAACGTTTCTCCATAGCTATCAGCGCAAAGAAAAAAAGAGACACACCGCTCTCGGGAGGGCTTAAACCTCAAACCTTTTTGTTAACAGCCGATCGCGCCAGCCAATTGCGCAAGGAGACAGTCGTGCTCCACTCTCACCACCGTCAGATCATTCCTCCAAAGCTATCAGCGCAAGGAAAAAAAAGAGACATACCGCTCTCTGGAGGGCTCGAACCTCCAACCTTTCGGTTAACAGCCGAACGCGCTAGCCAATTGCGTCACGGAGATAGTCGTGTTCCACTCTCACCACCCTGAGAACGTTTCTCCAAAGCTATCAGCGCAAAGAAAAAAAGAGACACACCGCTCTCGGGAGGGCTCGAACCTCAAACCTTTTTGTTAACAGCCGATCACGCTAGCCAATTGCGTCACGGAGATAGTCGTGTTCCACTCTAACCACCCTCAGAACATTTCTCCAAAGCTATCAGTGCAAAAAAAAACGAGACACGCCACTCTCGGGAGGGCTCGAACCTCCAACGTTTTGTTTAACAGCCGAAGTTGCTAGCCAATTGCACCACGAAGATATTCGTGCTCCGCTCTCACCACCGTGCGAACATTTCTACAAAGCTATCAGCGCAAAGAAAAAAAGCGACACAATGCTCCCGGGAGGGCTCGAACCTCCAAGCTTTTAGTTAACAGTTGACCGCGCTAGCCAATTCTGCCACGGAAACAGTCGTGCTCCACTCTCACCGCCGTCAGAAAATTCCTCCAAAGCTATCAGCGCAAAGAAAAAAAGAGACACACCGCTCTCCGGAGGGCTCAAACCTCCAACCTTTTCGTTAACAGCCGAACGCGCTAGCCAATTGCGGCACGGAGAGAGTCGTGTTCCACTCTCAGCACCGCAAGAACGTTTCTCCAAAGCTATCAGCGCAAAGAAGAAAAAAAAGAGACACACTGCTTTCGGGAGGGCTTGAACCTCCAAACATCTCGTTAACGGCCAATCGTGCTAGCCAAGTGCGCCCCGTAGACAGTCGTGCTCTACTCTCACCACCGTCAGAACATTTCTTCATAGCTGTCAGCGCAAAAAAAAGAGACACACCGCTCTTGGGCGGGCTTGAACCTCCAACCTTTTGGTTAACAGCTTAACGCGCTAGCCAATTGCGCCAAGGAGATAAACGTGCTCTACTCTCACCACCGTCAGAACATTTCTCCAAAGCTATCAGCGCAAAGAAAAAAAGCGACACACTGCTCCCGGGAGGGCTCGAACCTCCAACCTTTCAGTTAACAGTTGATCGCGCTAGCCAAATCTGCCACGGAAACAGTCGTGCTCCACTCTCACCCCCATCAGAACACTCCTAGAAAGCTACCAGCGCAAAGACAAAAAAGTGACACACCGCTCTCCGGTGGGCTCGAACCTCCAACCTTGTGGTTAACAGCCGAACGCGCTAGCCAATTGCGTCACGGATATAGTCGTGTTCCACTCTCACCACCGTCAGAACATTTCTACAAAGCTATCAGCGCAAAGAAAAAAAGAGACACACCGCTCTCGGGAGGGCTCGAACCTCCAACGTTTTGGTTGACAGCCGAACGCGCTAGCCAATTGCGCCATGGAGATATTCTTGCCCGTCTCTCACCACCGTCAGAACATTTTTACAAAGCTATCAGCGCAAAGAAAAAAAAGAGACACACCGCTCTCGGGAGGACTCGAACCTCCAACCTTTTTGTTAACAGCTGAACGCGCTAGTTATTTGCGCCCCGGGGATAGTCGTGCTCCAATCGCACCACTGTCAAAACATTTCTCCAAAACTATCAGCCCAAAAAAAGCGAAACACCGCTCATGGGAGAGCTTGAACCTCCAACCTTTCCATTAACAGCCGAACGCGCTAGCCAATTGCGTCACGGAGACAGTCGTGCTCCACTCTCACCATGGTCAGAACATTTCTCCTAATGTAGCAGCGCAAAAAAAGCGACACACCACTCATGGCAGGGCTCGAACCTCCAACCATTTGGTTAACAGCCGATCGTGCTAGCCAATTGCACCACGTAGACAGTCGTGCTCTGCTCTCCTCACCGTCAGAACATTTCTCCACAGCTGTCAGCGCAAAGAAAAAAGAGACACCCCAATCTCGGGAGGGCTCGAACCTCCAACCTTTTGGTTAACAGTTGAACGCGCTAGCCAATTGCGCCAAGGAGATAGTCGTGCTCTACTCTCACCACCGTCAGAACATTTCTCCAAAGCTATCAGCGCAAAGAAAAAAAGCGACACACTGCTCCCGGGAGGGCTCGAACCTCCAACCTTTCAGTTAACAGTTGATCGCGCTAGCCAATTCTGCCACAGAAACAGTCGTGCTCCACTCTCACCACCGTCAGAACATTTCTCCAAAGCTATCAGCGCAAAGAAAAAAAGAGACACACCGCTCTCCGGAGGGCTCGAACCTCGAAACTTTTGGTTAACAGCCGAACGCTCTAGCCAATTGCGTCACGGAGATAGTCGCGTTCTACTTTCACCACCGTCAGAACATTTATCCGTAGCTGTCAGCGCAAAGAAAAAAGAGACACAATGCTCCCAGGAGGGCTCGAACCCCCAACCTTTCAGTTAACAGTTGATCGCGCTAGCCAAATCTGCCATGGAAACAGTCGTGCTCCACTCTCACCCCCATCAGAACACTCCTCGAAAGCTATCAGCGCAAAGACAAAAAAGTGACACACCGCGCTCGGGAGGACTCGAACCTCCAACCTTTTTGTTAACAGCTGAACGCGCTAGTCATTTGCGCCCCGGAGATAGTCGTGCTCCAATCTCACCACCGTCAGAACATTTCTCCAAAGCTATCAGCGCAAAAAAAAAGCGACAAACCGCTCATGGGAGGGCTTGAACCTCCAACCTTTCCGTTAAGAGTCGAACGCGCTAGCCGATTGCGTCACGGAGACAGTCGTGCTCCACTCTCGCCATGGTCAGAACATTTCTCCAAAGGAAGCAGTGCAAAGAAAAAAAAGCGACACACCGCTCATGGCAGGGCTCGAACCTCCAACCTTTTGGTTAACAGCCGACCGTGGTAGCCTATTGCGGCACGTAGACAGTCGTGCTCGACTCTCACCACCGTCAGAACATTTCTCCACAGCTGTCAGCGCAAAGAAAAAAGAGACACACCACTCTCGGGAGGGCTCGAACCTCCAACCTTTTGGTTAACAGCTCAACGCGCTAGCCAATTGCGCCAAGGAGATAGTCGTGCTCTACTTTCACCACCGTCAGAACATTTCTCCAAAGCTATCAGCGCAAAGAAAAAAAGCGACACACTGCTCCCGGGAGGGCTCGAACCTCCAACCTTTCAGTTAACAGTTGATCGCGCTAGCCAAATCTGCCATGGAAACAGCCGTGCTCCACTCTCACCCCCATCAGAACACTCCTCGAAAGCTATCAGCGCAAAGACAAAAAAGTGACACACCGCGCTCGGGAGGACTCGAACCTCCAACCTTTTTGTTAACAGCTGAACGCGCTAGTCATTCGCGCCCCGGAGATAGTCGTGCTCCAATCTCACCACCGTCAGAACATTTCTCCAAATCTATCAGCGCAAAAAAAGCGACAAACCGCTCATGGGAGGGCTTGAACCTCCAACCTTTCCGTTAAGAGCCGAACGCGCTAGCCGATTGCGTCACGGAGACAGTCGTGCTCCACTCTCGCCATGGTCAGAACATTTCTCCAAAGGAAGCAGTGCAAAGAAAAAAAAGCGACACACCGCTCATGGCAGGGCTCGAAACTCCAACCTTTTGGTTAACAGCCAATCGTGCTAGCCAAATGCGCCCCGTAGACAGTCGTGCTCTACTCTCACCACCGTCAGAACATTTCTTCATAGCTGTCAGCGCAAAGAAAAAAGAGACACACCGCTCTTGGGCGGGCTTGAACCTCCAACCTTTTGGTTAACAGCTTAACGCGCTAGCCAATTGCGCCAAGGAGATAAACGTGCTCTACTCTCACCACCGTCAGAACATTTCTCCAAAGCTATCAGCGCAAAGAAAAAAAGCGACACACTGCTCCCGGGAGGGCTCGAACCTCCAACCTTTCAGTTAACAGTTGATCGCGCTAGCCAAATCTGCCACGGAAACAGTCGTGCTCCACTCTCACCCCCATCAGAACACTCCTAGAAA
>NC_134703.1:178472416-178570916 GCF_043290135.1 Rhipicephalus microplus
TTTTTGGTTGACAGCCGAACGCGCTAGCCAATTGCGCCATGGATATAATCTTGCCCCACTCTCACCACCGTCAGAACATTTCTACAAAGCTATCAGCACAAAGAAAAAAAGAGACACACTGCTCTCGGGAGGACTCGAAACTCAAACCTTTTTGTTAACAGCTGTACGTGCTAGCCATTTGCGCCCCGGAGATAGTCGTGCTCCGATCTCAGCACCGTCAGAACATTTCTCCAAAGCTATCAGCCCAAAAAAGCGACACACCGCTCATGGGAGGGCTTGAACCTCCAACCTATCCATTACCAGCCGAACGCGCTAGCCAATTGCGTCACGGAGACAGTCGTGCTCAACTCTCACCATGGTCAGAACGTTTCTCCAAATGTAGCAGCGCAAAGAAAAAAAAGCGACACACCACTCATGGCAGGGCTCGAGCCTCCAACCTTTTGGTTAACAGCCAATCGTGCTAGCCTATTGCGCCAAGGAGATAGTCGTGCTCTGCTCTCACAATCATCAGAACATTTCTCCAAAGCTATCAGCGCAAAGAAAAAAAGCGACACACTGCTCCTGGGAGGGCTTGAACCTCCAACCTTTCAGTTAACAGTTGATCGCGCTAGCCAATTCTGCCACGGAAACAGTCGTGCTCCACTCTCACCACCGTCAGAACATTTCTCCAAAGCTATCAGCGCAAAGAAAAAAAGAGACACACCGCTCTCCGGAGGGCTCGAACCTCCAAACTTTTGGTTAACAGCCGAACGCTCTAGCCAATTGCGTCACGAAGATGGTCGTGTTCCGCTCTCACCACCGTCAGAACATTTCTCCCTAGCTGTCAGCGCAAAGAAAAAAGAGACACACTGCTCCCGGGAGGGCTCGAACCTCCAACCTTTCAGTTAACAGTTGATCGCGCCAGCCAAATCTGCCACGGCAACAGTCGTGCTCCACTCTCACCCCCATCAGAACACTCCTCGAAAGCTATCAGCGCAAAGATAAAAAAGTGACACACCGCGCTCGGAAGGACCCGAACCTCCAACCTTTTTGTTAACAGCTTAACGCGCTAGCCAATTGCGCCAAGAGATAAACGTGCCCTACTCTCACCACCGTCAGAACATTTCTCCAAAGCTATCAGCGCAAAGAAAAAAAGCGACACACTGCTCCTGGGAAGGCTCGAACCTCCAACCTTTCAGTTAACAGTTGATCGCGCTAGCCAAATCTGCCACGGAAACAGTCGTGCTCCCCTCTCACCCCCATCAGAACACTCCTCGAAAACTATCAGCACAAAGACAAAAAAGTGACACACCGCTCTCCAGAGGGCTCGAACATCCAACCTTTTGGTTAACAGCCGAACGCGCTAGCCAATTGCGTCACGGAGATAGTCGTGTTCTACTCTCACAACCCTGAGAACGTTTCTCCAAAGCTATCAGCGCAAAAAAAGCGACACACCGCTCATGGGAGGGCTTGAACCTCCAACCTTTCCGTTAACAGCCGAACGCGCTAGCCCATTGCGTCACGGAGAGAGTCATGTTCCACTCTCACCACCCTGAGAACGTTTCTCCAAAGCTATCAGCGCAAAGAAAAGAAAAGAGACACACCGCTCTCGGGAGCGCTCGAACCTCCAAACTTTTCGTTAACAGCCGATCCTGCTAGCCAAATGCGCCACGTACCCATTCGTGCTCTACTCTCACCACCGTCAGAACATTTCTCCATAGCTGTCAGCGCAAAGAAAAAAGAGACACACCGCTCTCGGGAGGGCCCGAAGCTCCAACCTTTTGGTTAACAGCTTAACGCGCTAGCCAATTGCGCCAAGGAGATAAACGTGCTCTACTCTCACCACCGTCAGAACATTTCTCCAAAGCTATCAGCGCAAAGAAAAAAAGCGACACACTGCTCCCGGGAGGGCTCGAACCTCCAACCTTTCAGTTAACAGTTGATCGCGCTAGCCAAATCTGCCACGGAAACAGTCGTGCTCCACTCTCACCCCAATCAGAACACTCCTCGAAAGCTATCAGCGCAAAGACAAAAAAGTAACACACCGCTCTCCGGAGGGCTGGAACCTCCAACCTTTTGGTTAACAGCCGAACGCGCTAGTCAATTGCGTCACGGAGATAGTCGTGTTCCACTCTCACCACCGTCAGAACATTTCTCCATAGCTGTCAGCGCAAAGAAAAAAGAGACACACTGCTTTCGGGAGGGCTTGAACCTCCAACCTTTTGGTTAACAGGTGAACGCGCTAGCCAATTGCGTCAAGGAGGTAGTCGTGCTCTACTCTCACCACCGTCAGAACATTTCTCCAAAGCTACCAGCACAAATAAAAAAAACGACACACCGTTCCTGGGAGGGCTCGAACCTCCAACCTTTCGGTTAACAGCCGATCGCGCTAACCAATAGCGCCATGGAGACAGTCGTGCTCCACTGTCACCACGGTCAGAACATTTCTCCAAAGCTATCAGCGCGAAGAAAAAGAAGAGACACACCGTTCCCAGGAGGGCTCGAACCTCCAACCTTTCGGTTAACAGCCGATCGCGCTAGCCAATAGCGCCACGGAGACAGTCGTGCTCCACTGTCACCACGGTCAGAACATTTCTCCAAAGCTATCAGCGCGAAGAAAAAGAAGAGACACACCGCTCTCGGGAGGGCTCGAACCTCCAACGTTTTGGTTAACAGCCGAACGTGCTAGCGAATGGCGTCACGGAGACAGTCATGCTCCACTCTCATCATGGTCAGAACATTTCTCCAAAGGTATCAGCGCAAAGAAAAAAAAGCGACACATCACTCATGGCAGGGCTCGAACCTCCAAACTTTTGGTTAACAGCCGATTGTGCTAGCGAAATGCGCCACGTAGACAGTCGTGCTCTACTCTCACCACCGTCAGAACATTTCTTCATAGCTGTCAGCGCAAAGAAAAAAGTGCCGCCATATCCACGAAGTGAATGATGATGAGTGGGCAAAGCTCCAGAGGTAAACCTGGTAAACCATGAATCCTCTGTACATTTTGCCCACTCGATTTCATTACATCGCTCCCCCTAGCGTACGTCGCCGCACTAAATCGAACGATTGCCTTCAACCAATGACACGCGCCATATGTGATATCATTCCTATTTTATAAGATCTCGCGTCTTTCATCATTTACAAGTACCGCTTTCTAGTTTATAACATCTTGCATCTTTTCATCATCTGCTACAAGTACCCCCATCTAGTAAACACTACAAGAACTAAACGAGAGTTGGCTACATGGATGGATGGATAGATGGATAAGGCTGTACCCTTTAGATCGGGCGGTGGCTAGCGCCACCAAGCCGTAATACCTAATGAACCAAAAACTATATTTTTTCCTTAAAAAAAGAAGAAAAGAAAAAAGAGAGAAAAAAAAGAAAGAGTTTGAGGATTCGTACTTTGCAGTGAAGAGTTTAATTTTCACTCATGCCTTGACTTTAGCCACCAATCAGATAACCTCCTTCTAGTTAAGTCTACCCGCTTAAAGTTTATTTTGCCCTCCCGGTCCCTAAACCCAAGTGCTTTGAAAAACTCTGCGCCATCATCCTGAACTATAGGGTGAAGCCCTTTACAGAACATTATCAAGTGTTCGGCAGTTTCTTCTTCCTCTCCACACGCACTGCATACTGTGTCTACCTCTTCGTATTTGGCCCGATATGTCTTGGTTCGCAGTACTCCCGTTCTGGCCTCAAACAGTAGAGAACTACCCCGAGTATTATCATAGATCCTTTCCTTGGCAAGTTCCTGCTTAAACGTTCGATAGATCTCTAGTGCGGACTTCTTTATCATGCCCATTCTCCACATGTCAGTCTCCGTTTCCTTCACTTTCTTCTTAACCGATAGTTCTTTTTGGTTTGGCCACCTGCTGTTTTCTAAGTATTTACCAGTCAACTTCCTGGTTCGCTTCCTCCATTTTGTATCGACATTCTTCATGTACAAGTAGCTGAAAACCTTCCTAGCCCAACGCTCTTCCCCCATTTCTCTCAACCGCTTCTCAAATTTTATCTTGCTGCTAGCTTCCCTGCCCTCAAATGATGTCCATCCCATATCACCTTGTACTCCCTGATTTGGTGTATTCCCGTGAGCTCCTAAAGCAAGCCTACCTATTCCACGTTGCTTAATTTCTAATCTTGCTTGAACTTCTGATCTCATGCACAAGACCGCATTGCCGAACGTCAGCCCAGGAACCATGACCCCTTTCCATATTCCTCTCACAACATCATACCTATTGTAATTCCACAGTGCCCTATTTTTCATGACTGCTGCATTCCTGTTACCTTTAGTCGTCACGTATATTTCGTGTTCCCTCAGATACTCGGTCCCATTGCTTATCCATACTCCCAGATATTTGTATTTTTCTGTTATCTCTAGCGTGACCTCCTGTATTCTAAGCTCACTACCTTCGTTGTCATTGAAAATCATGACTGCTGATTTTTCCTTACTGAATCTAAAATCTAACCTATCTCCCTCATTACCGCAGATGTACATCAATCTCTGCAAATCTTCCTTGTTGTTGGCCATTAGCACTATATCATCTGCGTACATTAAGGCTGGTAGTGCCTGATCAATAAGTTTTCCTTGTTTGACTAAAGAGAGGTTGAAGCCCAGTCCACTTCGCTCTAATTTTGCCTCTAATCCTTGTAGGTACATCATGAATAATAAGGGTGACAGGGGGCACCCCTGCCTAAGCCCCCGTTTTACCTCTGCAGGCTTGGATACCTGTTTTTCCCACTTTATAACTACCTTGTTACCTTTATAGATACCCTTTAGAAGATTAGTGACTACATGTTCCACGCCTAGTGTGTCCAGTATTCCCCACAATTCCTCTTGAACCACGCTATCGTATGCTCCCTTGATATCCAAAAATGCTAGCCACAGGGGCCTGTGTTCGTTTTCTGCTATTTCGATGCACTGCGTCAGTGAGAACAGATTGTCTTCCAACCTCCTGTGTTTCCGAAACCCATTCTGCAGTTCCCCCAGCACCCCCTCTGCCTCTATCCACGCCTGCAGTCTTTCCTTTATAATCTGCATCGCCAGCCTGTAGACCACTGATGTCACTGTTATAGGACGGTAGTTGTTTATGTCAGCTTTGTCCCCCTTTCCTTTATAGATCATGCTCATCCTGCTAAGTTTCCATCCATCGGGAACTTCACCATCGATTATTATTGTGCTCACTGCCTCTCTCAAAGCCTGCTTAGACTTCGGACCTAATGTCTTTATCAGCCTAATTGGAATGCCATCTGGGCCTGTTGATGTACTACTAGGAACCCTTTTCTCAGCCCTTTCCCACTCTTGTTGTGAAAATGGAGCCATTGCACCACTTGATTCGTCCTCGTCTATTGTGGTGCATAAAGTACTTCTTTGTTGAAATTTTTCTGTCACTTTTGTTCTTATATATTCAATAGCTTCGTCCCCTTCTAGCCTGGCACCTTGGGCTGTAGTTATAAATCTCTGCTCTAGGCTCGTTTCATTTCTTAGGGAGTTTAGATGGTTCCAAAATTTCGCAGCTGCCTTTCTATCTTTTTTATGTACTTCTGCCAGCCACTGAGCTCCCTTCCTTCTAATCTTTTCATTGATCAGAAGGGATGCATCCCTTCTACAGCTTAGAAAGGTTACCCATTTTCTTTCAACATCATCTGTCGGTTCACCCCGCTGCTTAGCATGTCTGTGTTCCCTAGAGGCTTCCTGACGTTTTGCTATGGCTCTCTTAACTTCCTCATCCCACCAACTTTTGGGTTTGTGTCTTCTTTTCCGGGGTGACTTGTCACGCGTCTTAGCAAGCTCTAGCTCAAAGAGTCTAATTAGATTCGTGTATATCCACACTGTCTTAATATCCTCCGTGATTACTTTCTCAATTTGCTTAGTGGCTATTTCAATTTGCCTTTCTGGATAAAAATTTTCCTGTAGTTGCTCATCTTGTCTCCTTCCCACTTTCACTCCTCTTCCAAAACTTAGCTTGTTACGTTTGTGATCGCTACCCAGACTTCTGGAGCCACCTTCATCTATGTGCATTCCCCTGAGCTTATCATACATCCTATGTGACATCAGTGCATAATCTATCGTCGACTGAAGCCTTCCTACCTCCCATGTTATTTGCCCTTCACACTTCTCGGTACTGTTGCAAATGATCAAATCAAGTCTTTCACACATATCCATGATCATTTTGCCTGTCGGGTCGGTATACCCATCTAAATCTTCTATGTGCGCATTCATGTCTCCTAGTATAATTATCTCGCACTCTCTTCCTAATTCCTGAATGTCCTTTGATATACACTCTACCATTGTCTGGTTTTCCTCTCTGGCCTTTGCTCCCGTCCACAAGTACACGAAACCAAGGAGTGTCATTTGACCTGCCCCTTTCCCTTTTAGCCATAAATGTTCCTTGCACTCCTGCTTGACCCTTTGCCAGTCTGTACTTTTATGAATGAATGCCCCAATACCACCCCCCTTTCTGCTGCCTTCTGTTCTAATACAATATTCCCACGCGTAGTCCGGATTGTTCGGAGGTTGTTCCATGTCCCTGAGATGTGTTTCTACAAAACCGTATACCATCGGCCTCTCTTCCCTTAGCTGTTCTTCTATCTCTTCCCACTTCAGCCTGTTCCTACAACCCTGCATGTTAATATACCCTATGTCTGAATTGGCTCGGCGCTCGTGGCTACGTCTATTTATGCCCCGGACTCTACCTATCTTAGATATTGGTGCCACTTTGGAATCGTATCTGTCTATACCACCTGTCGAAGAGTCTCCCTGGTTGTTTTGCTCGTTACTAGCTATCCTGCACCCCGAAGGGCTCGCTTGCCCCCCAAAAAAGCTACTGCGCGTCCTGCAAGTCGCCAACCCACCTCATGACCTAGCCGCCCATCGAAGTGAATTCTGTCTCGTTGAAAACCCCCCCACCTAAGCACCTCTCTGTTTATTTCCACCACCTCAAAGCCTTTCTCTCGACTCATCCGCCATATCTCTTGGTTTGCGTTGACCACCGCTCTTTGCAGGTTGCTATCACGCACCGGTACCTCCGGTATTGTGCATATCACTACCTGTACCTTAGGTAGTGATACCTGTAATTGATAGATATCACTACCTGTGATACATATCACTATCTGTACCTACATACAGGAGACGGTACCGCCATCTAGTGAACACTGCAAGAACTAAACTAGAGGTGGCTACATACAGGGGACGGTACCGCCATCTAGTGAACACTGCAAGAACTAAACTAGAGGTGGCTACATACAGGGGACGCACAGCCCACGCCCTAAGGAGCTTCGCCCCTAAAAAGAGACACACCGCTCTCGGGAGGGCTCCAACCTCCAACCTTTTGGTTAACAGCTTAACGCGCTAGCCAATTGCGCCAAGAGATAAACGTGCTCTACTCTCACCACCGTCAGAACATTTCTCCAAAGCTATCAGCGCAAAGAAAAAAAGCGACGCACTGCTCCCGGGAGGGCTCAAACCTCCAACCTTTCAGTTAACAGTTGATCGCGCTAGCCAAATCGGCCACGGAAACAGTCGTGCTCCACTCTCATCCCCATCAGAACACTTCTCGAAAGCTATCAGCGCCAAGACAAAAAAGTGACACACCGCTCTCTGGAGGGCTCGAACCTCCAATCTTTTCGTTAACAGCCGAACGCGCTAGCCAATTGCGTCACGGAGATAGTCGTGTTCCACTCTCACCACCCTGAGAACGTTTCTCCAAAGCTATCAGCGCAAAGAAAAAAAGAGACACACCGCTCTCGGTAGGGCTCGAACCTCAAACCTTTTGGTTAACAGCCGATCGCGCTAGCCAATTGTGTCACGGAGACAGTCGTGCTCCACTCTCACCACCGTCAGAACATTTCTACAAAGCTACCAGCGCAAAAAAAGAGACACACCGCTCTCGGGAGAGCTCGAACCTCCAACTTTTTGGTTGACAGCCGAACGCGCTAGCCAATTGCGCCATGGATATAATCTTGCCCCACTCTCACCACCGTCCGAACATTTCTACAAAGCTATCAGCGCAAAGAAAAAAAGAGACACACTGCTCTCGGGAGGACTCGAAACTCCAACCTTTTTGTTAACAGCTGTACGTGCTAGCCATTTGCGCCCCGGAGATAGTCGTGCTCCGATCTCACCACCGTCAGAACATTTCTCCAAAGCTATCAGCCCAAAAAAGCGACACACCGCTCATGGGAGGGCTTGAACCTCCAACCTATCCATCACCAGCCGGACGCGCTAGCCAATTGCGTCACGGAGACAGTCGTGCTCAACTCTCACCCTGGTCAGAACGTTTCTCCAAATGTAGCAGCGCAAAGAAAAAAAGCGACACACCACTCATGGCAGGGCTCGAACCTCCAACCTTTTGGTTAACAGCCGATCGTGCTAGCCTATTGCGCCAAGGAGATAGTCGTGCTCTGCTCTCACCATCGTCAGAACATTTCTCCAAAGCTATCAGCGCAAAGAAAAAAAGCGACACACTGCTCCTGGGAGGGCTTGAACCTCCAACCTTTCAGTTAACAGTTGATCGCGCTAGCCAATTCTGCCACAGAAACAGTCGTGCTCCACTCTCACCACCGTCAGAACATTTCTCCAAAGCTATCAGCGCAAAGAAAAAAAGAGACACACCGCTCTCCGGAGGGCTCGAACCTCCAAACTTTTGGTTAACAGCCGAACGCTCTAGCCAATTGCGTCACGAAGATGGTCGTGTTCCGCTCTCACCACCGTCAGAACATTTCTCCCTAGCTGTCAGCGCAAAGAAAAAAGAGACACACTGCTCCCGGGAGGGCTCGAACCTCCAACCTTTCAGTTAACAGTTGATCGCGCCAGCCAAATCTGCCACGGCAACAGTCGTGCTCCACTCTCACCCCCATCAGAACACTCCTCGAAAGCTATCAGCGCAAAGACAAAAAAGTGACACACTGCGCTCGGAAGGACCCGAACCTCCAACCTTTTTGTTAACAGCTGAACGCGCTAGCCATTTGCGCCACGGAGATAGTCGTGCTCCAATCTCACCACCGTCAGAACATTTCTCCAAAGCTATCAGCGCAAAGAAAAAAAGAGACACACCGCTCTCCGGAGGGCTCGAACCTCCAAACTTTTGGTTAACAGCCGAACGCTCTAGCCAATTGCGTCACGAAGATGGTCGTGTTCCGCTCTCACCACCGTCAGAACATTTCTCCCTAGCTGTCAGCGCAAAGAAAAAAGAGACACACTGCTCCCGGGAGGGCTCGAACCTCCAACCTTTCAGTTAACAGTTGATCGCGCCAGCCAAATCTGCCACGGCAACAGTCGTGCTCCACTCTCACCCCCATCAGAACACTCCTCGAAAGCTATCAGCGCAAAGATAAAAAAGTGACACACCGCGCTCGGAAGGACCCGAACCTCCAACCTTTTTGTTAACAGCTTAACGCGCTAGCCAATTGCGCCAAGAGATAAACGTGCCCTACTCTCACCACCGTCAGAACATTTCTCCAAAGCTATCAGCGCAAAGAAAAAAAGCGACACACTGCTCCTGGGAAGGCTCGAACCTCCAACCTTTCAGTTAACAGTTGATCGCGCTAGCCAAATCTGCCACGGAAACAGTCGTGCTCCCCTCTCACCCCCATCAGAACACTCCTCGAAAACTATCAGCACAAAGACAAAAAAGTGACACACCGCTCTCCAGAGGGCTCGAACATCCAACCTTTTGGTTAACAGCCGAACGCGCTAGCCAATTGCGTCACGGAGATAGTCGTGTTCTACTCTCACAACCCTGAGAACGTTTCTCCAAAGCTATCAGCGCAAAAAAAGCGACACACCGCTCATGGGAGGGCTTGAACCTCCAACCTTTCCGTTAACAGCCGAACGCGCTAGCCCATTGCGTCACGGAGAGAGTCATGTTCCACTCTCACCACCCTGAGAACGTTTCTCCAAAGCTATCAGCGCAAAGAAAAGAAAAGAGACACACCGCTCTCGGGAGCGCTCGAACCTCCAAACTTTTCGTTAACAGCCGATCCTGCTAGCCAAATGCGCCACGTACCCATTCGTGCTCTACTCTCACCACCGTCAGAACATTTCTCCATAGCTGTCAGCGCAAAGAAAAAAGAGACACACCGCTCTCGGGAGGGCCCGAAGCTCCAACCTTTTGGTTAACAGCTTAACGCGCTAGCCAATTGCGCCAAGGAGATAAACGTGCTCTACTCTCACCACCGTCAGAACATTTCTCCAAAGCTATCAGCGCAAAGAAAAAAAGCGACACACTGCTCCCGGGAGGGCTCGAACCTCCAACCTTTCAGTTAACAGTTGATCGCGCTAGCCAAATCTGCCACGGAAACAGTCGTGCTCCACTCTCACCCCAATCAGAACACTCCTCGAAAGCTATCAGCGCAAAGACAAAAAAGTAACACACCGCTCTCCGGAGGGCTGGAACCTCCAACCTTTTGGTTAACAGCCGAACGCGCTAGTCAATTGCGTCACGGAGATAGTCGTGTTCCACTCTCACCACCGTCAGAACATTTCTCCATAGCTGTCAGCGCAAAGAAAAAAGAGACACACTGCTTTCGGGAGGGCTTGAACCTCCAACCTTTTGGTTAACAGGTGAACGCGCTAGCCAATTGCGTCAAGGAGGTAGTCGTGCTCTACTCTCACCACCGTCAGAACATTTCTCCAAAGCTACCAGCACAAATAAAAAAAACGACACACCGTTCCTGGGAGGGCTCGAACCTCCAACCTTTCGGTTAACAGCCGATCGCGCTAACCAATAGCGCCATGGAGACAGTCGTGCTCCACTGTCACCACGGTCAGAACATTTCTCCAAAGCTATCAGCGCGAAGAAAAAGAAGAGACACACCGTTCCCAGGAGGGCTCGAACCTCCAACCTTTCGGTTAACAGCCGATCGCGCTAGCCAATAGCGCCACGGAGACAGTCGTGCTCCACTGTCACCACGGTCAGAACATTTCTCCAAAGCTATCAGCGCGAAGAAAAAGAAGAGACACACCGCTCTCGGGAGGGCTCGAACCTCCAACGTTTTGGTTAACAGCCGAACGTGCTAGCGAATGGCGTCACGGAGACAGTCATGCTCCACTCTCATCATGGTCAGAACATTTCTCCAAAGGTATCAGCGCAAAGAAAAAAAAGCGACACATCACTCATGGCAGGGCTCGAACCTCCAAACTTTTGGTTAACAGCCGATTGTGCTAGCGAAATGCGCCACGTAGACAGTCGTGCTCTACTCTCACCACCGTCAGAACATTTCTTCATAGCTGTCAGCGCAAAGAAAAAAGTGCCGCCATATCCACGAAGTGAATGATGATGAGTGGGCAAAGCTCCAGAGGTAAACCTGGTAAACCATGAATCCTCTGTACATTTTGCCCACTCGATTTCATTACATCGCTCCCCCTAGCGTACGTCGCCGCACTAAATCGAACGATTGCCTTCAACCAATGACACGCGCCATATGTGATATCATTCCTATTTTATAAGATCTCGCGTCTTTCATCATTTACAAGTACCGCTTTCTAGTTTATAACATCTTGCATCTTTTCATCATCTGCTACAAGTACCCCCATCTAGTAAACACTACAAGAACTAAACGAGAGTTGGCTACATGGATGGATGGATAGATGGATAAGGCTGTACCCTTTAGATCGGGCGGTGGCTAGCGCCACCAAGCCGTAATACCTAATGAACCAAAAACTATATTTTTTCCTTAAAAAAAGAAGAAAAGAAAAAAGAGAGAAAAAAAAGAAAGAGTTTGAGGATTCGTACTTTGCAGTGAAGAGTTTAATTTTCACTCATGCCTTGACTTTAGCCACCAATCAGATAACCTCCTTCTAGTTAAGTCTACCCGCTTAAAGTTTATTTTGCCCTCCCGGTCCCTAAACCCAAGTGCTTTGAAAAACTCTGCGCCATCATCCTGAACTATAGGGTGAAGCCCTTTACAGAACATTATCAAGTGTTCGGCAGTTTCTTCTTCCTCTCCACACGCACTGCATACTGTGTCTACCTCTTCGTATTTGGCCCGATATGTCTTGGTTCGCAGTACTCCCGTTCTGGCCTCAAACAGTAGAGAACTACCCCGAGTATTATCATAGATCCTTTCCTTGGCAAGTTCCTGCTTAAACGTTCGATAGATCTCTAGTGCGGACTTCTTTATCATGCCCATTCTCCACATGTCAGTCTCCGTTTCCTTCACTTTCTTCTTAACCGATAGTTCTTTTTGGTTTGGCCACCTGCTGTTTTCTAAGTATTTACCAGTCAACTTCCTGGTTCGCTTCCTCCATTTTGTATCGACATTCTTCATGTACAAGTAGCTGAAAACCTTCCTAGCCCAACGCTCTTCCCCCATTTCTCTCAACCGCTTCTCAAATTTTATCTTGCTGCTAGCTTCCCTGCCCTCAAATGATGTCCATCCCATATCACCTTGTACTCCCTGATTTGGTGTATTCCCGTGAGCTCCTAAAGCAAGCCTACCTATTCCACGTTGCTTAATTTCTAATCTTGCTTGAACTTCTGATCTCATGCACAAGACCGCATTGCCGAACGTCAGCCCAGGAACCATGACCCCTTTCCATATTCCTCTCACAACATCATACCTATTGTAATTCCACAGTGCCCTATTTTTCATGACTGCTGCATTCCTGTTACCTTTAGTCGTCACGTATATTTCGTGTTCCCTCAGATACTCGGTCCCATTGCTTATCCATACTCCCAGATATTTGTATTTTTCTGTTATCTCTAGCGTGACCTCCTGTATTCTAAGCTCACTACCTTCGTTGTCATTGAAAATCATGACTGCTGATTTTTCCTTACTGAATCTAAAATCTAACCTATCTCCCTCATTACCGCAGATGTACATCAATCTCTGCAAATCTTCCTTGTTGTTGGCCATTAGCACTATATCATCTGCGTACATTAAGGCTGGTAGTGCCTGATCAATAAGTTTTCCTTGTTTGACTAAAGAGAGGTTGAAGCCCAGTCCACTTCGCTCTAATTTTGCCTCTAATCCTTGTAGGTACATCATGAATAATAAGGGTGACAGGGGGCACCCCTGCCTAAGCCCCCGTTTTACCTCTGCAGGCTTGGATACCTGTTTTTCCCACTTTATAACTACCTTGTTACCTTTATAGATACCCTTTAGAAGATTAGTGACTACATGTTCCACGCCTAGTGTGTCCAGTATTCCCCACAATTCCTCTTGAACCACGCTATCGTATGCTCCCTTGATATCCAAAAATGCTAGCCACAGGGGCCTGTGTTCGTTTTCTGCTATTTCGATGCACTGCGTCAGTGAGAACAGATTGTCTTCCAACCTCCTGTGTTTCCGAAACCCATTCTGCAGTTCCCCCAGCACCCCCTCTGCCTCTATCCACGCCTGCAGTCTTTCCTTTATAATCTGCATCGCCAGCCTGTAGACCACTGATGTCACTGTTATAGGACGGTAGTTGTTTATGTCAGCTTTGTCCCCCTTTCCTTTATAGATCATGCTCATCCTGCTAAGTTTCCATCCATCGGGAACTTCACCATCGATTATTATTGTGCTCACTGCCTCTCTCAAAGCCTGCTTAGACTTCGGACCTAATGTCTTTATCAGCCTAATTGGAATGCCATCTGGGCCTGTTGATGTACTACTAGGAACCCTTTTCTCAGCCCTTTCCCACTCTTGTTGTGAAAATGGAGCCATTGCACCACTTGATTCGTCCTCGTCTATTGTGGTGCATAAAGTACTTCTTTGTTGAAATTTTTCTGTCACTTTTGTTCTTATATATTCAATAGCTTCGTCCCCTTCTAGCCTGGCACCTTGGGCTGTAGTTATAAATCTCTGCTCTAGGCTCGTTTCATTTCTTAGGGAGTTTAGATGGTTCCAAAATTTCGCAGCTGCCTTTCTATCTTTTTTATGTACTTCTGCCAGCCACTGAGCTCCCTTCCTTCTAATCTTTTCATTGATCAGAAGGGATGCATCCCTTCTACAGCTTAGAAAGGTTACCCATTTTCTTTCAACATCATCTGTCGGTTCACCCCGCTGCTTAGCATGTCTGTGTTCCCTAGAGGCTTCCTGACGTTTTGCTATGGCTCTCTTAACTTCCTCATCCCACCAACTTTTGGGTTTGTGTCTTCTTTTCCGGGGTGACTTGTCACGCGTCTTAGCAAGCTCTAGCTCAAAGAGTCTAATTAGATTCGTGTATATCCACACTGTCTTAATATCCTCCGTGATTACTTTCTCAATTTGCTTAGTGGCTATTTCAATTTGCCTTTCTGGATAAAAATTTTCCTGTAGTTGCTCATCTTGTCTCCTTCCCACTTTCACTCCTCTTCCAAAACTTAGCTTGTTACGTTTGTGATCGCTACCCAGACTTCTGGAGCCACCTTCATCTATGTGCATTCCCCTGAGCTTATCATACATCCTATGTGACATCAGTGCATAATCTATCGTCGACTGAAGCCTTCCTACCTCCCATGTTATTTGCCCTTCACACTTCTCGGTACTGTTGCAAATGATCAAATCAAGTCTTTCACACATATCCATGATCATTTTGCCTGTCGGGTCGGTATACCCATCTAAATCTTCTATGTGCGCATTCATGTCTCCTAGTATAATTATCTCGCACTCTCTTCCTAATTCCTGAATGTCCTTTGATATACACTCTACCATTGTCTGGTTTTCCTCTCTGGCCTTTGCTCCCGTCCACAAGTACACGAAACCAAGGAGTGTCATTTGACCTGCCCCTTTCCCTTTTAGCCATAAATGTTCCTTGCACTCCTGCTTGACCCTTTGCCAGTCTGTACTTTTATGAATGAATGCCCCAATACCACCCCCCTTTCTGCTGCCTTCTGTTCTAATACAATATTCCCACGCGTAGTCCGGATTGTTCGGAGGTTGTTCCATGTCCCTGAGATGTGTTTCTACAAAACCGTATACCATCGGCCTCTCTTCCCTTAGCTGTTCTTCTATCTCTTCCCACTTCAGCCTGTTCCTACAACCCTGCATGTTAATATACCCTATGTCTGAATTGGCTCGGCGCTCGTGGCTACGTCTATTTATGCCCCGGACTCTACCTATCTTAGATATTGGTGCCACTTTGGAATCGTATCTGTCTATACCACCTGTCGAAGAGTCTCCCTGGTTGTTTTGCTCGTTACTAGCTATCCTGCACCCCGAAGGGCTCGCTTGCCCCCCAAAAAAGCTACTGCGCGTCCTGCAAGTCGCCAACCCACCTCATGACCTAGCCGCCCATCGAAGTGAATTCTGTCTCGTTGAAAACCCCCCCACCTAAGCACCTCTCTGTTTATTTCCACCACCTCAAAGCCTTTCTCTCGACTCATCCGCCATATCTCTTGGTTTGCGTTGACCACCGCTCTTTGCAGGTTGCTATCACGCACCGGTACCTCCGGTATTGTGCATATCACTACCTGTACCTTAGGTAGTGATACCTGTAATTGATAGATATCACTACCTGTGATACATATCACTATCTGTACCTACATACAGGAGACGGTACCGCCATCTAGTGAACACTGCAAGAACTAAACTAGAGGTGGCTACATACAGGGGACGGTACCGCCATCTAGTGAACACTGCAAGAACTAAACTAGAGGTGGCTACATACAGGGGACGCACAGCCCACGCCCTAAGGAGCTTCGCCCCTAAAAAGAGACACACCGCTCTCGGGAGGGCTCCAACCTCCAACCTTTTGGTTAACAGCTTAACGCGCTAGCCAATTGCGCCAAGAGATAAACGTGCTCTACTCTCACCACCGTCAGAACATTTCTCCAAAGCTATCAGCGCAAAGAAAAAAAGCGACGCACTGCTCCCGGGAGGGCTCAAACCTCCAACCTTTCAGTTAACAGTTGATCGCGCTAGCCAAATCGGCCACGGAAACAGTCGTGCTCCACTCTCATCCCCATCAGAACACTTCTCGAAAGCTATCAGCGCCAAGACAAAAAAGTGACACACCGCTCTCTGGAGGGCTCGAACCTCCAATCTTTTCGTTAACAGCCGAACGCGCTAGCCAATTGCGTCACGGAGATAGTCGTGTTCCACTCTCACCACCCTGAGAACGTTTCTCCAAAGCTATCAGCGCAAAGAAAAAAAGAGACACACCGCTCTCGGTAGGGCTCGAACCTCAAACCTTTTGGTTAACAGCCGATCGCGCTAGCCAATTGTGTCACGGAGACAGTCGTGCTCCACTCTCACCACCGTCAGAACATTTCTACAAAGCTACCAGCGCAAAAAAAGAGACACACCGCTCTCGGGAGAGCTCGAACCTCCAACTTTTTGGTTGACAGCCGAACGCGCTAGCCAATTGCGCCATGGATATAATCTTGCCCCACTCTCACCACCGTCCGAACATTTCTACAAAGCTATCAGCGCAAAGAAAAAAAGAGACACACTGCTCTCGGGAGGACTCGAAACTCCAACCTTTTTGTTAACAGCTGTACGTGCTAGCCATTTGCGCCCCGGAGATAGTCGTGCTCCGATCTCACCACCGTCAGAACATTTCTCCAAAGCTATCAGCCCAAAAAAGCGACACACCGCTCATGGGAGGGCTTGAACCTCCAACCTATCCATCACCAGCCGGACGCGCTAGCCAATTGCGTCACGGAGACAGTCGTGCTCAACTCTCACCCTGGTCAGAACGTTTCTCCAAATGTAGCAGCGCAAAGAAAAAAAGCGACACACCACTCATGGCAGGGCTCGAACCTCCAACCTTTTGGTTAACAGCCGATCGTGCTAGCCTATTGCGCCAAGGAGATAGTCGTGCTCTGCTCTCACCATCGTCAGAACATTTCTCCAAAGCTATCAGCGCAAAGAAAAAAAGCGACACACTGCTCCTGGGAGGGCTTGAACCTCCAACCTTTCAGTTAACAGTTGATCGCGCTAGCCAATTCTGCCACAGAAACAGTCGTGCTCCACTCTCACCACCGTCAGAACATTTCTCCAAAGCTATCAGCGCAAAGAAAAAAAGAGACACACCGCTCTCCGGAGGGCTCGAACCTCCAAACTTTTGGTTAACAGCCGAACGCTCTAGCCAATTGCGTCACGAAGATGGTCGTGTTCCGCTCTCACCACCGTCAGAACATTTCTCCCTAGCTGTCAGCGCAAAGAAAAAAGAGACACACTGCTCCCGGGAGGGCTCGAACCTCCAACCTTTCAGTTAACAGTTGATCGCGCCAGCCAAATCTGCCACGGCAACAGTCGTGCTCCACTCTCACCCCCATCAGAACACTCCTCGAAAGCTATCAGCGCAAAGACAAAAAAGTGACACACTGCGCTCGGAAGGACCCGAACCTCCAACCTTTTTGTTAACAGCTGAACGCGCTAGCCATTTGCGCCACGGAGATAGTCGTGCTCCAATCTCACCACCGTCAGAACATTTCTCCAAAGCTATCAGCGCAAAAAAGCGACACACCGCTCATGGGAAGGCTTGAACCTCCAACCTTTCCGTTAACAGCCAAACGCGCTAGCCGATTGCGTCACGGAGAGAGTCATGTTCCACTCTCACCCCCCTGAGAACGTTTCTCCAAAGCTATCAGCGCAAAGAAAAGAAACGAGACACACCGCTCTCGGGAGGGCTCGAACCTCCAAACTTTTCGTTAACAGCCGATCGTGCTAGCCAAATGCGCCACGTAGACAGTCGTGCTCTACTCTCACCACCGTCAGAACATTTCTTCATAGCTGTCAGCGCAAAAAAAAAGAGACACACCGCTCTCGGGAGGGCCCGAAGCTCCAACCTTTTGGTTAACAGCTTAACGCGCTAGCCAATTGCGCCAAGGAGATAAACGTGCTCTACTCTCACCACCGTCAGAACATTTCTCCATAGCTGTGAGCGCAAAGAAAAAAGAGACACACTGCTCTCGGGAGGGCTCGAACCTCCAACCTTTTGGTTAACAGGTGAACGCGCTAGCCAATTGCGTCAAGGAGGTAGTCGTGCTCTACTCTCACCACCGTCAGAACAATTCTCCAACGCTACCAGCGCAAATAAAAAAAACGACACACCGTTCCTGGGAGGGCTCGAACCTCCAACCTTTCGGTTAACAGCCGATCGCGCTAACCAATAGCGCCACGGAGACAGTCGTGCTCCACTGTCACCACGGTCAGAACATTTCTCCAAAGCTATCAGCGCGAAGAAAAAGAAGAGACACACCGTTCCCGGGAGGGCTCGAACCTCCAACCTTTCGGTTAACAGCCGATCGCGCTAGCCAATAGCGCCACGGAGACAGTCGTGCTCCACTGTCACCACGGTCAGAACATTTCTCCAAAGCTATCAGCGCGAAGAAAAAGAAGAGACACACCGCTCTCGGGAGGGCTCGAACCTCCAACGTTTTGGTTAACAGCCGAACGTGCTAGCCGATTGCGCCACGGATATAATCGTGCTCAACTCTCACCACCATCAGAACATTCCTCCAAATCTATCAGCGCAAAGAAAAACAGCGACACACCACTCATGGGAGGGCTCGAACCTTCAACCTTTCGGTTAACAGCCGATCGCGCTAGCCAATTGCGTCACGGAGACAGTCATGCTCCACTCTCATCATGGTCAGAACATTTCTCCAAAGCTATCAGCGCAAAAAAAACGACACACCGTTCCCGGCAGGGCTCGAACCTTCAACCTTTCGGTTAACAGCCGATCGCGCTAGCGAATTGCGTCACGGAGACAGTCATGCTCCACTGTCATCATGGTCAGAACATTTTTCTAAAGGTATCAGCGCAAAGAAAAAAAAGCGACACATCACTCATGGCAGGGCTCGTACCTCCAAACTTTTGGTTAACAGCTGATTGTGCTAGCCAAATGCGCCACGTAGACAGTCATGCTCTACTCTCACCACCGTCAGAACATTTCTTCATAGCTGTCAGCGCAAAGAAAAAAGTGCCGCCATATCCACGAAGTGAATGATGATGAGTGGGCGAAGCTCCGGAGGTAAACCTGGTAAACCATGAATCCTCTCTCAATTTTGCCCACTCGATTTTATTACATTGCTCCCCCTAGCGTACGTTGCCGCACTAAATCGAACGATTGCTTTCAACCAATGACACGCGCCATATGTGACATCATTCCTATTTTATAAGATCTCGCGTCTTTCATCATTTACAAGTACCGCTTTCTAGTTTATAACATCTTGCATCTTTTCATCATCAGCTACAAGTACCCCCATCTAGTAAACACTACAAGAACTAAACGACAGGTGGCTACATACAGGAGACGGTACCACCATCTAGTGAACACTGCAAGAACTAAACTAGAGGTGGCTACATACAGGGGACGGTACCGCCATCTAGTGAACACTGCAAGAACTAAACTAGAGGTGGCTACATACAGGGGACGCACAGCCCACGCCCTAAGGAGCATCGCCCCTAAAAAGAGACACACCGCTCTCGGGAGGGCTAAAACCTCCAACCTTTTGGTTAACAGCTTAACGCGCTAGCCAATTGCGCCAAGAGATAAACGTGCTCTACTCTCACCACCGTCAGAACATTTCTCCAAAGCTATCAGCGCAAAGAAAAAAAGCGACACACTGCTCCCGGGAGGGCTCAAACCTCCAACCTTTCAGTTAACAGTTGATCGCGCTAGCCAAATCTGCCACGGAAACAGTCGGGCTCCACTCTCACCCCCATCAGAACACTCCTCGAAAGCTATCAGCGCAGAGACAAAAAAGTGACACACCGCTCTCGGGAGGACTCGAACCTCCAACCTTTTTGTTAACAGCTTAACGCGCTAGCCATTTGCGCACCGGAGATAGTCGTGCTCCAATCTCACCACCGTCAGAACATTTCTCCAAAGCTATCAGCGCAAAGAATAAAAGAGACACACTGCTCTCGGGAGGGCTTAAACCTCCAACCTTTTGGTTACCAGCCGATCGCGCTAGCCAATTGCACCACGGAGATAGACGTGCTCCACTCTCACCACCGTCAGAAGATTTCTCCAAAGCTATCAGCGCGAAGAAAAAAAGCAACACACCACTCATGGAAGGGCTCGAACCTCCAACCTTTTGTTTAACAGCTTATCGCGCCAGCCAATTAAGCCACGGAGCCATTTGTGCTCATCTCTCATCACGGTCAGAACATTTCTACAAAGCGATCAGCGCAAAGAAAAAAAGAGACACACCGCTCTCGGGAGGTCTCGAACCTCCAAGCTTTTGGTTAACAGCTGAACGCGCTAGCCAATTGCACCCCGGAAATAGTCGTGCTCTATTCTCACCATGGTCATAACAGTCCTCAAAGGTATAAGCGCAAAGAAAAAAAGCGACACACCACTCCCGGGAGAGCTCGAACCTCCAAACGTTCGGTTAACAGCCGATCGCGCCAGCCAATTGCGGAAGGAGACAGTCGTGCTCCACTCTCACCACCGTCAGATCATTCCTCCAAAGCTATCAGCGCAAGAAAAAAAAAGAGACATACCGCTCTCCGGAGGGCTCGAACCTCCAACCTTTCGGTTAACACCCGAACGCGCTAGCCAATTGCGTCACGGAGATAGTCGTGTTCCACTCTCCCCACCCTCAGAACATTTCTCCAAAGCTATCAGATCGAACAAAAAGAGACACGCCGCTCTCGGGAGGGCTCGAACCTCCAACGTTTTGTTTAACAGCCGAACTTGCTAGCCAATTGCACCACGGAGATATTCGTGCTCCGCTCTCACCACCGTCCGAACATTTCTACAAAGCTATCGGCGCAAAGAAAAAAAGCGACACAATGCTCCCGGGAGGGCTCGAACCTCCAACCTTTCAGTTAACAGTTGATCGCGCTAGCCAATTCTGCCACGGAAACAGTCGTGCTCCACACTCACCACCGTCAGAACATTCCTCCAAAGCTATCAGCGGAAAGAAAAAAAAAGAGACACACCGCTCTCCGGAGGGCTCAAACCTCCAACCTTTTGGTTAACAGCCGAACGCGCTAGCCAATTGCCTCACGGAGAGAGTCGTGTTCCACTCTCACCACCCTAAGAACGTTTCTCCAAAGCTATCAGCGCAAAGAGAAAAAAAGAGAAACACCGCTCCACGGAGGGCTCGAACATCCAACCTTTTGGTTAACAGCCAAACGCGCTAGCCAATTGCGTCACGGAGATAGTCGTGTTCCACTCTCACCACCGTCAGAACAATTCTCCATAGCTGTCAGCGCAAATAAAAAAAAACTACACACCGTTCCCGGGAGGGCTCGAACCTCCAACCTTTCGGTTAACAGCCGATCGCGCTAACCAATAGCGCCACGGAGACAGTCGTGCTCCACTGTCACCACGGTCAGAACATTTCTCCAAAGCTATCAGCGCGAAGAAAAAAAAGAGACACACCGCTCGTTGGAGTGCTCGAACCTCCAACGTTTTGGTTAACAGCCGAACGGGCTAGCCGATTGTGCCACGGAGATATTCGTGCTCAACTCTCACCACCATAAGAACTTATCTCCAAATTTATCAGCGCAAAGAAAAAAAGCGACACACCGCTCATGGGAGGGCTTGAACCTCCAACGTTTTGGTTCACAGCCGAACGCACTGGCCAATTGCGCCATAGAGCCGAACGCACTGGCCAATTGCGCCATAGAGATATTCGTGCTCCACTCTAACCACCGTCAGAACATTTCTACAAAGCTATCAGCGCAAAGAAAAGAAGACACACACCACTCATGGGAGGGCTCGAACCTCCAACCTTTTGGTTAACAGCTGATCGCGCTAGCCAATTGCGCCAAGGAGACAGTCGTGCTCATCTCTCACCACGGTCAGAACATTTCTCCAAAGCCATCAGCGCAAAGAAAAAAAACGACACACCGTTCCCGGCAGGGCTCGAACCTTCAACCTTTCGGTTAACAGCCAATCGCGCTAGCCAATTGCGTCACGGAGACAGTCATGCTCCACTCTCATCATTGTCAGAACATTTCTCCAAAGGTATCAGCGCAAAGCAAAAAAAGCGACACATCACTCATGACAGGGCTCGAACCTCCAAAATTTGGTTAACAGCCGATCGTGCTAGCCAAATGCGCCACGTAGACAGTCGTGCTCTACTCTCACCACCGTCAGAACATTTCTTCATAGCTGTCAGCGCAAAGAAAAAAGAGACACACCGCTCTCGGGAGGGCTCCAACCTCCAACCTTTTGGTTAACAGCTTAACGCGCTAGCCAATTGCGCCAAGGAGATAAACGTGCTCCGATCTCACCACCATCAGAACATTTCTCCAAAGCTATCAGCGCAAAAAAAGCGACACACCGCTCATGGGAAGGCTTCAACCTCCAACCTTTCCGTTAACAGCCGAACGCGCTAGCCGATTGCGTCACGGAGATAGTCGTGCTCCACTCTCACCACCGTCAGAACATTTCTCCAAAGCTATCAGCGCAAAGAAAAAAAAGAGACACACCGCTCTCCGGAGGGCTCAAACCTCCAACCTTTTGGTTAACAGCCGAACGCGCTAGCCAATTGCGTCACGGAGAGAGTCGTGTTCCACTCTCACCACCCTAAAAACGTTTCTACAAAGCTATCAGCGCAAAGATGAAAAAGAGACGAACCGCTCACGGGAGGGCTTGAACCTCCAACCTATTGGTTAACAGCCGATCGCGCTAGCCATTTGCGCAACGAACACAGTCGTGCTCCACTCTCACCACCGTTAGAACATTTCTACAAAGCTATCGGCGCAAAGAAAAAAAGCGACACAATGCTCCCGGGAGGGCTCGAACCTCCAACCTTTCAGTTAACAGTTGATCGCGCTAGCCAATTCTGCCACGGAAACAGTCGTGCTCCACTCTCACCACCGTCCGAACATTTCTACAAAGCTATCGGCGCAAAGAAAAAAAGCGACACAATGCTCCTGGGAGGGCTCGAACCTCCAACCTTTCAGTTAACAGTTGATCGCGCTAGCCAATTCTGCCACGGAAACAGTCGTGCTCCACTCTCACCACCGTCAGAACATTCCTCCAAAGCTATCAGCGGAAAGAAAAAAAAGAGACACACCGCTCTCCGGAGGGCTCAAACCTCCAACCTTTTGGTTAAAAGCAGAACGCGCTAGCAAATTCCTTCACGGAGAGAGTCGTGTTCCACTCTCACCACCCTAAGAACGTTTCTCCAAAGCTATCAGCGCAAAGAGAAAAAAAGAGAAACACCGCTCTCAGGAGGGCTCGAACCTCCAAACTTTTCGTTAACAGCCGATCGTGCTAGCCAAATGCGCCCCGTAGACAGTCGTGCTCTACTCTCACCACTGTCAGAACATTTCTCCTTAGCTGTCAGCTCAAAGGAAAAAGAGACACCGCTCTTGGGAGGGCTCGAATCTCCAACCTTTTGGTTAACAGCATAACGCGCTAGCCAATTGCGCCAAGGAGATAAACGTGCTCTACTCTCACCACCGTCAGAACATTTCTCCAAAGCTATCAGCGCAAAGAAAAAAAGCGACACACTGCTCCCGGGAGGGCTCGAACCTCCAACCTTTCAGTTAACAGTTGATCGCGCTAGCCAAATCTGCCACGGAAACAGTCGTGCTCCACTCTCACCCCCATCAGAACACTCCTCGAAAGCTATCAGCGCAAAGACAAAAAAGTGACACACCGCTTTCCGGAGGGCTCAAACCTCCAACCTTTTGGTTAACAGCCGAACGCGCTAGCCAATTGCGTCACGGAGATAGTCGTGTTCCACTCTCACCACCCTGAGAACGTTTCTCGAAAGCTATCAGCGCAAAGAAAAAAAGAGACACACCGCTCTCGGGAGGGCTCGAACCTCAAACTGTTGGTTAACAGACGATCGCGCCAGCCAATTGCGCAAGAAGACAGTCGTGCTCCACTCTCACCACCGTCAGAACATTTCTACAAAGCTATCAGCGCAAAGAAAAAAAGAGACACACCGCTCTCGGGAGGGCTCGAACCTCCAACGTTTTGGTTGACAGCCGAACGCGCTAGCCTATTGCGCCATGGAGATATTCTTGCCCCACTCTCACCACCGTCAGAACATTTCTACAAAGCTATCAGCGCAAAGAAAAAAGAGACACACTGCTCCCGGGAGGACTCGAATCTCCAACCTTTTTGTTAACAGCTGTACGCGCTAGCCATTTGCGCCCCGGAGATAGTCGTGCTCCAATCTCACCACCGTCAGAACATTTCTCCAAAGCTATCAGCCCAAAAAAAGCGACACACCGCTCATGGGAGGGCTTGAACCTCCAACCTTTCCATGAACAGCCGAACGCGCTAGCCAATTGCGTCACAGAGACAGTCGTGCTCCACTCTCACCACGGTCAGAACATTTCTCACCATGTAGCAGCGCAAAGAAAAAAAAGCGACACACCACTCATGGCAGGGCTCGAACCTCCAACCTTTTGGTTAACAGCCGATTGTGCTAGCCCATTGCGCCAAGGAGACAGTCCTGCTCTACTCTCACCATCGTCAGATCATTTCTCCAAAGCTATCAGCGCAAAGAAAAAAAGCGACACACTTCTCCCGGGAGGGCTCGAACCTCCACCCTTTCAGTTAACAGTTGATCGCGCTAGCCAATTCTGCCACGGAAACAGTCGTGCTCCACTCTCACCACCGTCAGATAATTTCTCCAAAGCTATCAGCGCAAAGAAAAAAAGAGACACACCGCTCTCCGGAGGGCTCGAACCTCCAAACTTTTGGTTAACAGCCGAACGCTCTAGCCAATTGCGTCACGGAGATGGTCGTGTTTCACTCTCATCACCATCAGAACATTTCTTCCTAGCTGTCAGCGCAAAGAAAAAAGAGACACACCGCTCTCCGGAGGGCTCCAACCTCCAAACTTTTGGCTAACAGCCGAACGCGCTAGCCAATTGCGTCACGTAGATAGTCGTGTTCCACTCTCACCACCCTCAGAACATTTCTTCAAAGCTATCAGCGCAAAGAATAAAAGAGACACACCACTCTCGGGAGGGCTTGAACCTCCAACCTTTTGGTTACCAGCCGATCGCGCAAGCCAATTGCGCCACGGAGATAGTCGTGCTCCACTCTCACCACCGTCACAACATTTCTCCAAAGCTATCAGCGCGAAGAAAAAAAGCAACACACCACTCATGGGAGGGCTCGAACCTCCAAACATTTGGTTAACAGCCGAACGCTCTAGCCAATTGCGTCACGGAGATGGTCGTGTTCCACTCTCACCACCGTCAGAACATTTCTCTCTAGCTGTCAGCGCAAAGAAAAAAGAGACATACTGCTCCCGGGAGGGCTCGAACCTCCAACCTTTCAGTTAACAGTTGATCGCGCTAGCCAAATCTGCCACGGAAACAGTCGTGCTCCACTCTCACCCCCATCAGAACACTCCTCGAAAGCTATCAGCGCAAAGAAAAAAAAGAGACACACCGCTCTCCGGAGGGCTCAAACCTCCAACCTTTTGGTTAACAGCTGAACGCGCTAGCCAATTGCGTCACGGAGAGAGTCGGGTTCCACTCTCACCACCCTAAGAACGTTTCTCCAAAGCTATCAGCGCAAAGAAAAAAAAGAGACACACCGCTCATGGGAGGGCTCGAACCTTAAAAGTTTTGGTTCACAGCCGAACGCGCTAGCCACTTGCGCCACAGAGATATTCGTGCTCCACTCTCACCACCGTCAGAACAATTCTACAAAGCTATCAGCGCAAAGAAAAAAAAAGACACACCGCTTTCGGGAGGGCTTGAACCTCCAACCTTTTGGTTAACAGCCGATCGCGCTAGCTGATTGCGCCACGGAGATAGTCGTGCTACACTCTCACCACCGTCAGAACATTTCTCCAAAGCTATCAGCGCGAAGAAAAAAGCAGCACACCACTCATGGGAGGGCTGGAACCTCCAACCTTTTGGTTAACAGCTGATCGCGCTAGCCAATTGCGCCCCGGAGATAGTCGTGCTCTATTCTCACCCTGGTCATAACAGTCCTCAAAGGTATAAGCGCAAAGAAAAAAAGCGACACACCACTCCCGGGAGAGCTCGAACCTCCAAACGTTCGGTTAACAGCCGATCGCGCCAGCCAATTGCGGAAGGAGACAGTCGTGTTCCACTCTCCCCACCATCAGAACATTTCTCCAAAGCTATCAGTGCGAAAAAAAGAGACACGCCGCTCTCGGGAGGGCTCGAACCTCCAACGTTTTGTTTAACAGCCGAACTTGCTAGCCAATTGCACCACGGAGATATTCGTGCTCCGCTCTCACCACCGTCCGAACATTTCTACAAAGCTATCGGCGCAAAGAAAAAAAGCGACACAATGCTCCCAGGAGGGCTCGAACCTCCAACCTTTCAGTTAACAGCTGAACGCGCTAGCCAATTGCGCCAAAGAGGTAGTAGTGCTCTACTCTCACCACCGTCAGAACATTTCTCCAAAGCTATCAGCGCAAAGAAAAAAAGCGACACAGTGCTCCCGGAAGGGCTCGAACCTCCAACCTTTCAGTTAACAGTTGATCGCGCTAGCCAATTCTTCCACGGAAACAGTCGTGCTCCACTCTCACCACCGTCAGAACTTTTCTCCAAAGCTATCAGCGCAAAGAAAAAAAAGAGACACACCGCTCTCATGAGGGCTCGAGCCTCCAAACTTTTGGTTAACAGCCGAACGCGCTAGCCAATTGCGTCACGGAGAGAGTCGTGTTCCACTCTCACCACTCTAAGAACGTTTCTCCAAAGCTATGAGCGCAAAGAGAAAAAAAGAGAAACATCGCTCTCAGGAGGGCTCGAACCTCCAAACGTTTCGTTAACAGCCGATCGTGCTAGCCGAATGCGCCCCGTAGACAGTCGTGTTCTACTCTCACCACCGTTAGAACATTTCTCCATAGCTGTCAGCACAAAGAAAAAAGAGACACACCGCTCTTGGAAGGGCTCGAATCTCCAACCTTTTGGTTAACAGCTTAACGCGCTAGCCAATTGCGCCAAGGAGATAAACGTGCTCTACTCTCACCACCGTCAGAACATTTCTTCAAAGCTATCATCATCATCATCATCATCATCATCATCAGCCTGACTACGTCCACTGCAGGACAAAGGCCTCTCCCATGTTCCGCCAGTTAACCCGGTCCTGTGCTTGCTGCTTCCAATTTATACCCGCAGACTTCTTTATCTCATCTGCTCACCTAACCTTCTGTCTCCCCCTAACCCGCTTCCCTTCTCTGGGAATCCAGTCAGTTACCCTTAATGACCAGCGGTTATCCTGTCTACGCGCTACATGCCCTGCCCATGTCCATTTCTTCTTCTTGATTTCAGCTATGATATCCTTAACCCCCGTTTGTTCCCTAATCCACTCTGCTCTCTTCTTGTCTCTTAAGGTTACACCTACCATTTTTCTTTCCATTGCTCGCTGCGTCGTCCTCAATTTAAGCTGAACCCTCTTTGTAAGTCTCCAGGTTTCTGCTCCATAGCTAAGTACCGGCAAGATACAGCTGTTATATACCTTCCTCTTGAGGGATAGTGGCAATCTACCTGTCATAATTTGAGAGTGCTTGCCGAATGTGCTCCACCCCATTCTTATTCTTCTAGTTACTTCAATCTCGTGGTTCGGCTCTGCGGTTATTACCTGCCCTAAGTAGACATAGCTTTTTACAACTTCAAGTGCACTATTACCTATCTCGAAGCGCTGCTCTTTGCCGAGGTTGTTGTACATTACTTTCGTTTTCTGCAGATTAATTTTAAGACCCACTTTTCTGCTCTCCTTGTCTAATTCCGTAATCATGAGTTGCAATTCGTCCCCCGAGTTACTCAGCAATGCAATGTCATCGGCGAAGCGCAGGTTACTAAGGTATTCTCCATTGACTCTTATCCCTAACTGTTCCCATTCTAGGCTTCTGAAAACCTCCTGTAAGCACGCGGTAAACAGCATTGGGGAAATTGTGTCCCCCTGCCTTACACCCTTCTTGATTGGTATTCTGTTGCTTTCTCTATGAAGCACTATGGTAGCAGTTGATCCCCTGTAGATTTCTTCCAGAATGTTTATATATACTTCATCTACGCCCTGATTCCGCAGTGTTTGCATGACGGCTGATATTTCTACTGAATCAAACGCCTTCTCGTAATCTATGAAGGCTATGTATAGTGGTTGGTTATACTCTGAGCATTTCTCTATTACCTGATTGATAGTATGAATGTGGTCAATTGTTGAGTAGCCTGTTCGATACCCTGCTTGTTCCTTTGGTTGATTGAATTCTAATGTTTTCTTTACTCTGTTAGCAATTACCTTTGTAAATAGCTTGTATACTACAGAGAGCAAGCTGATCGCCCTGTAATTCTTCAAGTCCTTGTCATCTCCTTTCTTATGTATTAAGATGATGTTAGCGTTCTTCCAAGACTCTGGTACTCTTCCCGCCAGGAGACACCTCGTAAACAGGGTGGCTAGTTTTTCTAACACAATCTGTCCTCCATCTTTCAGCAGATCTGATGTTACCTGATCCTCACCAGCAGCTTTGCCCCTTTGCATGCTCTCCAAAGCTTTTCTGACTTCTTCTATCATTACTGGTGGGGTGTAATCTGGGTTACTGCTAGTTCTTATAGTATTAAGGTCGTGGTTGTCTCGGCTACTGTACAGATCCCTGTAAAACTCCTCCGCTATCTTAACTATCCTATCCATATTGGTAGTTATTTTGCCTTCTTTGTCCCTTAGTGCATACATCCGACTTTTGCTTATCCCAAGTTTCCTCTTCAATGCTTTGACACTTCCTCCGTTTTTCAGAGCGTGTTCAATTCTCTCCATGTTATACCTTCTTACATCGCATACTTTACGTCTATTAATCAACTTCGAAAGCTCTGCCAGTTCTATTTTGTCTGTTGTACTTGACACTTTCATGATTTGACGCTTCTTAATTAGGTTCTTCGTTTCCTGTGAAAGCTTGCCAGTGTCCTGTCTAACTACCCTGCCTCCCACTTCCACTGCACACTCCATAATGATACTCGTCAGATTATCATTCATTGTATCTACGCTAAGGTTGGTTTCCTCACTGAGAGCCGAGTACCTGTTCTGCAGTGACACTCTGAATTCCTGTACTTTCCCTCTCAGTGCTAGCTGATTGATTGGCTTCTTGCGTATCAAGTTCTGTCGTTCCTTCTTCAAGTCTAGGCGAATTCGAGACCGTACCATTCTATGGTCACTGCATCGTACCTTGCCAATCACTTCCACATCCTGCACGATTCCAGGGTGTGCACTCATTATAAAGTCTATTTCGTTCTTATTTTCGCCATTAGGGCTCCTCCATGTCCACTTGCGGTTTTCTCGTTTTCGGTAGAAGGTATTCAAAATCCGTAAATTATTGCGTTCTGCGAATTCTACTAGTAGCTCTCCTCTGGCGTTTCTAGTACTGATGCCATAATCTCCTACTGCGTGGTCTCCAGCCTGCTTCTTCCCTACCTTTGCATTAAAGTCGCCCATCACTATAGTATACTGTGTTTTTACCTTACTCATTGCCGATTCCACGTCTTCATAGAAGCTTTCAACTGAAGCGTCATCATGGCTGGATGTAGGCGCGTAAGCCTGTACTACCTTCATCTTGTATCTTTTATTCAGTTTAATTACGATACCTACCACCCTTTCATTAATGCTATAGTATTCCTCTATGTTGCCAGCTATGTTTCTGTGAATGAGGAACCCCACTCCCAGTTCTCTTCTGTCTGCCAAGCCCCTGTAGCAAAGGACGTGCCCATTCTGTAGCACCGTATAGGCCTCATCTGTCCTCCTAACTTCACTGAGCCCTATTATATCCCATTTAACACCCTCTACCTCCTCGAATAGTACAGCTAGACTTCCCTCACTAGATAAGGTTCTAGCGTTAAACGTTGCCAAGTTCAGGTTCCAATGGCGGCCTGTCCGGATCCAGAGATTCTTAGCACCCTCTGCTGCGTTGCAGATCTGACCGCCGCCGTGGTCAGTTGCTTCGCAGCTGCTGGGGACTGAGGGCCGTGAGTTATTTGACGTAATCATGTGGGAGGTAGTGGCCAGATACTGCACCAGGGTGGCCAATCCTTCTCTGGTGAGGGAGTGCGTTGTCGGCGGTGTTTGCCGGTGAGGCCGCACCCCAGGCCTCTTAATGCAGTTCCATCAACACGCGGATTTTTTTTTTTTTAATCCGGTTGGGAACTGCGCGGTACCGGGATTTGAACCACGGACCTCTTGCATGCGAGGCGGATGCTCTAACCACTACGCCATCGCCGCACTCTCAAAGCTATCAGCGCATAGAAAAAAAGTGACACACTGCTCCCGGGAGGGCTCGAACCTCCAACCTTTCAGTTAACAGTTGATCGCGCTAGCCAAATCTACCACGGAAACAGTCGTGCTCCACTCTCACCCCCATCAGAACACTCCTCGAAAGCTATCAGCGCAAAGACAAAAAAGCGACACACCGCTCTCCGGAGAGCTCGAACCTCCAACCTTTTGGTTAACAGCCGAACGCGCTAGCCAATTGCGTCACGGAGATTGTCGTGTTCCACTCTCACCACCCTGAGAACGTTTCTCCATAGCTATCAGCGCAAAGAAAAAAAGAGACACACCGCTCTCGGGAGGGCTTGAACTTCAAACCTTTTGGTTAACAGCCGATCGCGCCAGCCAATTGCGCAAGCAGACAGTCGTGCTCCACTCTCACCACCGTCAGATCATTCCTCCAAAGCTATCAGCGCAAGGAAAAAAAAAGAGACATACCACTCTCTGGAGGGCTCGAACCTCCAACCTTTCGGTTAACAGCCGAACGCGCTAGCCAATTGCGTCACGGAGATAGTCGTGTTCCACTCTCACCACCGTCCGAACATTTCTACAAAGCTATCAGCGCAAAGAAAAAAAGCGACACAATGCTACCGGAAGGGCTCGAACCTCGAACCTTTCAGTTAACAGCCGAACGCGCTAGCCAATTGCGTCACGGAGATTGTCGTGTTCCACTCTCACCACCCTGAGAACGTTTCTCTATAGCTATCAGCGCAAAGAAAAAAAGAGACACACCGCTCTCGGGAGGGCTTGAACTTCAAACCTTTTGGTTAACAGCCGATCGCGCCAGCCAATTGCGCAAGGAGACAGTCGTGCTCCACTCTCACCACCGTCAGATCATTCCTCGAAAGCTATCAGCGAAAAGACAAAAAAGTGACACACCGCGCTCGGAAGGACCCGAACCTCCAACCTTTTGGTTAACAGCTGAACGCGCTAGCCATTTGCGCCACGGAGATAGTCGTGCTCCAATCTCACCACCGTCAGAACATTTCTCCAAAGCTATCAGCGCAAAAAAAGCGACACACCGCTCATGGGAGGGCTTGAACCTCCAACCTTTCCGTTAACAGCCGCACGCGCTAGCCGATTGCGTCACGGAGAGAGTCATTTTCCACTCTCACTACCCTGAGAACGTTTCTCCAAAGCTATCAGCGCAAAGAAAAAAAAAGAGACACACCGCTCTCGGGAGGGCTCGAACCTCCAAACTTTTCGTTAACAGCCGATCGTGCAGGCCAAATGCGCCACGTGGACAGTCGTGCTCTACTCCCACCACTGTCAGAACATTTCTCCATAGCTGTCAGCGCAAAGAAAAAAGAGACACACCACTCTCGGGAGGGCTCGAACCTCCAACCTTTTGGTTAACAGCTCAACGCGCTAGCCAATTGCGTCACGGAGATAGTCGTGTTCCACTCTCACCACCCTCAGAACATTTCTTCAAAGCTATCAGCGCAAAGAATAAAAGAGACACACCGCTCTCGGGAGGGCTTGAACCTCCAACCTTTTGGTTACCAGCCGATCGCGCTAGCCAATTGCGCCACGGAGATAGTCGTGCTCCACTCTCACCACCGTCAGAACATTTCTCCAAAGCTATCAGCGCGAAGAAAAAAAGCAACACACCACTCATGGGAGGGCTCGAACCTCCAACCTTTTGTTTAACAGCTGATCGCGCCAGCAAATTGCGCCACGGAGCCATTTGTGCTCATCTCTCATCACGGTCAGAACATTTCTACAAAGCGATCAGCGCAAAGAAAAAAAGAGACACACCGCTCTCGGGAGGCCCCGCCGCGGTGGTCTAGTGGCTAAGGTACTCGGCTGCTGACCCGCAGGGCGCGGGTTCGAATCCCGGCTGCGGCGGCTGCATTTCCGATGGAGGCGGAAATGTTGTAGGCCCGTGTACTCAGATTTGGGTGCACGTTAAAGAACCCCAGGTGGTCTAAATTTCCGGAGCCCTCCACTACGGCGTCTCTCATAATCATATAGTGGTTTTGGGACGTTAAACCCCACATATCAATCAATCAAATCCGCTCTCGGGAGGTCTCGAACCTCCAAGCTTTTGGTTAACAGCTCAACGCGCTAGCCAATTGCGCCCCGGAGATAGTCGTGCTCTATTCTCACCATGGTCATAACAGTCCTCGAAGGTATAAGCGCAAAGAAAAAAAGCGACACACCACTCCCGGGAGAGCTCGAACCTCCAAACGTTCGGTTAACAGCCGATCGCGCCAGCCAATTGCGGAAGGAGACAGTCGTGCTCCACTCTCACCACCGTCAGATCATTCCTCCAAAGCTATCAGCGCAAGAAAAAAAAAGAGACATACCGCTCTCTGGAGGGCTCGAACCTCCAAACTTTCGGGTAACACCCGAACGCGCTAGCCAATTGCGTCACGGAGATAGTCGTGCTCCACTCTCACCACCGTCAGAACATTTCTCCAATGCTATCAGCGCGAAGAAAAAAAGCAACACACCACTCATGGGAGGGCTCGAACCTCCAACCTTTTGTTTAACAGCTGATCGCGCCAGCCAATTGCGCCACGGAGCCATTCGTGCTCATCTCTCATCACGGTGAGAACATTACTACAAAGCTATAAGCGCAAAGAAAAAAAGAGACACACCGCTATCGGGAGGGCTCGAACCTCCAAGCTTATGGTTAACAGCTGAACGCGCTAGCCAATTGCGCCCCGGAGATAGTCGTGCTCTATTCTCACTACGGTCATAACAGTCCTCAAAGGTATCAGCGCAAAGAAATAAAGCGACACACCGCTCCCGGGAGAGCTCGAACCTCCAAACGTTCGGTTAACAGCCGATCGCGCCAGCGAAATGCGCCCCGTAGACAGTCGTGCTCTACTCTCACCACCGTCAGAACATTTCTTCATAGCTGTCAGCGCAAAGAAAAAAGAGACACACCGCTCTCGGGAGGGCTCGAATCTCCAACCTTTTGGTTAACAGCTTAACGCGCTAGCCAATTGCGCCAAGGAGATAAACGTGCTCTACTCTAACCACCGTCAGAACATTTCTTCAAAGCTATCAGCGCAAAGAAAAAAAGCGACACACTGCTCCCGGGAGGGCTCGAACCTCCAACCTTTCAGTTAACAGTTGATCGCGCAAGCCAAATCTGCCACGGAAACAGTCGTGCTCCACTCTCACCCCCATCAGAACACTGCTCGAAAGCTATCAGCGCAAAGACAAAAAAGTGACACACCGCTCTCGGAAGGGCTCGAACCTCAAACCATTTGGTTAACAGCCGATCGCGCCAGCCAATTGCGCAAGGAGACAGTCGTGCTCCACTCTCACCACCGTCAGATCATTCCTCCAAAGCTATCAGCGCAAGGAAAAAAAAGAGACACACTGCTCCCGGGAGGGCACGAACCTCCAACCTTTCAGTTAACAGTTGATTGTGCTAGCCAATTCTGCCACGGAAACAGTCGTGCTCCACTCTCACCACCGTCAGAACATTTCTCCAAAGCTATCAGCGCAAAGAAAAAAAGAGACACACCGCTCTCCGGAGGGCTCGAACCTCCAAACATTTGGTTAACAGCCGAACGCTCTAGCCAATTGCGTCACGTAGATGGTCGTGTTCCACTCTCACCACCGTCAGAACATTTCTCTCTAGCTGTCAGCGCAAAGAAAAAAGAGACATACTGCTCCCGGGAGGGCTCGAACCTCCAACCTTTCAGTTAACAGTTGATCGCGCTAGCCAAATCTGCCACGGAAACAGTCGTGCTCCACTCTCACCCCCATCAGAACACTCCTCGAAAGCTATCAGCGATAAAACAAAAAAGTGACACACCGCGCTCGGAAGGACCCGAACCTCTAACCTTTTTGTTAACAGCTGAACGCGCTAGCCATTTGCGCAAGGAGACAGTCGTGCTCAACTCTCACCCCCATCAGAACACTCCTCGAAATCTATCAGCGCAAAGAAAAAAAAGAGACACACCGCTCTCCGGAGGGCTCAAACCTCCAACCTTTTGGTTAACAGCTGAACGCGCTAGCCAATTGCGTCACGGAGAGAGTCGTGTTCCACTCTCACCACCCTAAGAACGTTTCTCCAAAGCTATCAGCGCAAAGAAAAAAAAGAGACACACCGCTCATGGGAGGGCTCGAACCTTAAAAGTTTTGGTTCACAGCCGAACGCGCTAGCCACTTGCGCCACAGAGATATTCGTGCTCCACTCTCACCACCGTCAGAACAATTCTACAAAGCTATCAGCGCAAAGAAAAAAAAAGACACACCGCTTTCGGGAGGGCTTGAACCTCCAACCTTTTGGTTAACAGCCGATCGCGCTAGCTGATTGCGCCACGGAGATAGTCGTGCTCCACTCTCACCACCGTCAGAACATTTCTCCAAAGCTATCAGCGCGAAGAAAAAAGCAACACACCACTCATGGGAGGGCTGGAACCTCCAACCTTTTGGTTAACAGCTGATCGCGCTAACCAATTCCGCCCCGGAGATAGTCGTGCTCTATTCTCACCCTGGTCATAACAGTCCTCAAAGGTATAAGCGCAAAGAAAAAAAGCGACACACCACTCCCGGGAGAGCTCGAACCTCCAAACGTTCGGTTAACAGCCGATCGCGCCAGCCAATTGCGGAAGGAGACAGTCGTGCTCCACTCACACCACCGTCAGATCAATCCTCCAAAGCTATCTGCGCAAGAAAAAAAAGAGACATACCTCTCTCTGGAGGGCTCGAACCTCCAACCTTTCGGTTAACACCCGAACGCGCCAGCCAATTGCGTCACGGAGATAGTCGTGTTCCACTCTCCCCACCATCAGAACATTTCTCCAAAGCTATCAGTGCGAAAAAAAAGAGACACGCCGCTCTCGGGAGGGCTCGAACGTCCAACGTTTTGTTTAACAGCCGAACTTGCTAGCCAATTGCACCACGGAGATATTCGTGCTCCGCTCTCACCACCGTCCGAACATTTCTACAAAACTATCGGCGCAAAGAAAAAAAGCGACACAGTGCTCCCGGAAGGGCTCAAACCTCCAACCTTTCAGTTAACAGTTGATCGCGCTAGCCAATTCTTCCACGGAAACAGTCGTGCTCCACTCTCACCACCGTCAGAACTTTTCTCCAAAGCTATCAGCGCAAAGAAAAAAAAGAGACACACCGCTCTCATGAGGGCTCGAGCCTCCAAACTTTTGGTTAACAGCCGAACGCGCTAGCCAATTGCGTCACGGAGAGAGTCGTGTTCCACTCTCACCACTCTAAGAACGTTTCTCCAAAGCTATGAGCGCAAAGAGAAAAAAAAGAGAAACATCGCTCTCAGGAGGGCTCGAACCTCCAAACTTTTCGTTAACAGCCGATCGTGCTAGCCAAATGCGCCCCATAGACAGTCGTGTTCTACTCTCACCACCGTCAGAACATTTCTCCATAGCTGTCAGCACAAAGAAAAAAGAGACACACCGCTCTTGGAAGGGCTCGAATCTCCAACCTTTTGGTTAACAGCTTAACGCGCTAGCCAATTGCGCCAAGGAGATAAACGTGCTCTACTCTCACCACCGTCAGAACATTTCTTCAAAGCTATCAGCGCATAGAAAAAAAGTGACACACTGCTCCCGGGAGGGCTCGAACCTCCAACCTTTCAGTTAACAGTTGATCGCGCCAGCCAAATCTACCACGGAAACAGTCGTTCTCCACTCTCACCCCCATCAGAACACTCCTCGAAAGCTATCAGCGCAAAGACAAAAAAGTGACACACCGCTCTCCGGAGAGCTCGAACCTCCAACCTTTTGGTTAACAGCCGAACGCGCTAGCCAATTGCGTCACGGAGATTGTCGTGTTCCACTCTCACCACCCTGAGAACGTTTCTCCATAGCTATCAGCGCAAAGAAAAAAAGAGACACACCGCTCTCGGGAGGGCTTGAACTTCAAACCTTTTGGTTAACAGCCGATCGCGCCAGCCAATTGCGCAAGGAGACAGTCGTGCTCCACTCTCACCACCGTCAGATCATTCCTCCAAAGCTATCAGCGCAAGGAAAAAAAAGAGACATACCGCTCTCTGGAGGGCTCGAACCTCCAACCTTTCGGTTAACAGCCGAACGCGCTAGCCAATTGCGTCACGGAGATAGTCGTGTTCCACTCTCACCACCGTCCGAACATTTCTACAAAGCTATCAGCGCAAAGAAAAAAAGCGACACAATGCTCCCGGAAGGGCTCGAACCTCGAACCTTTCAGTTAACAGTTGAGCGCGCTAGCCAATTCTGCCACGGAAACAGTCGTGCTCCACTCTCACCCCCATCAGAACACTCCTCGAAAGCTATCAGCGCAAAGAAAAAAAAGAGACACACCGCTCTCCGGAGGGCTCAAACCTCCAACCTTTTGGTTAACAGCTGAACGCGCTAGCCAATTGCGTCACGTAGAGAGTCGTGTTCCACTCTCACCACCCTAAGAACGTTTCTCCAAAGCTATCAGCGCAAAGAAAAAAAAGAGACACACCGCTCTCGGGAGGGCTTGAACCTTCAAACTTTTCGTTAACAGCCGATCGTGCTAGCCAAATGCGCCACGTAGACAGTCGTGCTCTACTCTCACCACCGTCAGAACATTTCTCCATAGCTGTCAGCGCAAAGAAAATAGAAACACACCGCTCTCGGGAGGGCTCGAACCTCCAACCTTTTGATTAACAGCTTAACGCGCTATCCAATTGCGCCATGGAGATAAGCGTGCTCTACTTTCACCACCGTCAGAACATTTCTCCAAAGCGATCAGCGCAAAGAAAAAAAGCGACACATCACTCATGGCAGGGCTCGAACCTCCAAACTTTTGGTTAACAGCCGATCGCGCTAGCTGATTGCGCCACGGAGATAGTCGTGCTCCCCTCTCACCACCGTCAGAACATTTCTCCAAAGCTATCAGCGCGAAGAAAAAAGCAACACACCACTCATGGGAGGGCTCGAACCTCCAACCTTTTGGTTAACAGCTGATCGCGCTAGCCAATTGCGCCACAGAGACAGTCGTGCTCATCTCTCACCACGGTGAGAAAATTTCTCCAAAGCTATCAGCGCAAAAAAACGACACACCGTTCCCGGCAGGGCTCGAACCTTCAACCTTTCGGTTAACAACCGATCGCGCTAGCCAATTGCGTCACGGAGACAGTCATGCTACAATCTCATCATGGTCAGAATATTTCTCCAAAGGTATTAGCGCAAAGAAAAAAAAGCGACACATCATTCATGGCAGGGCTTGAACCTCCAAACTTTTGGTTAACAGCCGATGGTGCTAGCCAAATGCGCCACGTAGACAGTCGTGCTCTACTCTCACCACCGTCAGAACATTTCTTCATAGCTGTCAGCGCAAAGAAAAAAGTGCCGCCATATCCACGAAGTGAATGATGATGAGTGGGCAAAGCTCCGGAGGTAAACCTGGTAAACCATGAATCTTCTGTACATTTTGACCACTCGATTTTATTACATCGCTCCCCCTAGCGTACTTCGCCGCACTAAATCGAACGATTGCCTTCAAGCAATGACACGCGCAATATGTGACATCATTCCTATTTTATAAGATCTCGCGTCTTTCATCAACTACAAGTACCGCTTTCTAGTTTATAACATCTTGCATCTTTTCATCATCAGCTACAAGTACCACCATCTAGTAAACACTACAAGAACTAAACGAGAGGTGGCTACATACAGGAGATGGTACCGCCATCTAGTGAACACTGCAACAACTAAACTAGAGGTGGCTACATACAGGGGACGCACAGCCCACGCCCAAAGGAGCTTCGCCCCTAAAAAGAGACACACCGCTCTCGGGAGGGCTCCAACCTCCGACCTTTTGGTTAACAGCTTAACGTGCTAGCCAATTGCGCCAATAGATAAACGTGCTCTACTCTCACCACCGTCAGAACATTTCTCCAAAGCTATCAGCGCAAAGAAAAAAAGCGACACACTGCTCCCGGGAGGGCTCAAACCTCCAACCTTTCAGTTAACAGTTGATCGCGCAGGCCAAATGTGCCACGGAAACAGTCGGGCTCCACTCGCATCCCCATCAGAACACTCCTCGAAAGCTATCAGCGCAAAGACAAAAAAGTGACACACCGCTCTCGGGAGGACTCGAACCTCCAACCTTTTTGTTAACAGCTTAACGCGCTAGCCAATTGCGTCAAGGAGAGAGTCGTGTTCCACTCTCACCACCCTAAAAACGTTTCTCCAAAGCTATCAGCGCAAAGAAAAAAAAAAGAGACACACCGCTCTCGGGAGGGCTTGAACCTCCAAACTTTTCGTTAACAGCCGATCGTGCTAGCCAAATGCGCCACGTAGACAGTCGTGCTCTACTCTCACCACCGTCAGAACATTTCTCCATAGCTGTCAGCGCAAAGAAAATAGAAACACACCGCTCTCGAGAGGGCTCGAACCTCCAACCTTTTGGTTAACAGCTCAACGCGCTACCCAATGGCGCCAAGGAGATAGTCGTGCTCTACTCTCACCACCGTCAGAACATTTCTCCAAACCTATCAGCGCAAAGAAAAAAAGCGACACTCTGCTCCCGGGAGGGCCCGAACCTCCAACCTTTCAGTTAACAGTTGATCGCGCTAGCCAATTCTGCCACGGAAACAGTCGTGCTCCACTCTCACCACCGTCAGAACATTTCTTCAAAGCTATCAGCGCAAAGAAAAAAAAGAGACACACCGCTCTCCGGAGGGCTCGAACCTCCAACCTTTTGGTTACCAGCCGATCGCGCTAGCCAATTGCGCCACGGAGATTGTCGTGCTCCACTCTCACCGCCGTCAGAACATTTCTCCAAAGCTATCAGCGCGAAGAAAAAAAGTAACACACCACTCATGGGAGGGCTCGAACCTCCAACCTTTTGTTTAACAGCTGATCGCGCCAGCCAATTGCGCCACGAATCCATCCATGCTCATCTCTCATCACGGTCAGAACATTTCTACAAAGCTATGAGCGCAAAGAAAAAAAGAGACACACCGCTCTCAGGAGGGCTCGAACCTTCAAGCTTTTGGTTAACAGCTGAACGCGCTAGCCAATTGCGTCACGGAGATAGTCGTGTTCCACTCTCGCCACCCTGAGAACGTTTCTCCAAAGCTATCAGCCCAAAGAAAAAAAGAGAAACACCGCTCTCGGGAGCGCTCGAACCTCAAACCTTTTGGTTAACAGCCGATCGCGCCAGCCAATTGCGCAAGCAGACAGTCGTGCTCCACTCTCACCACCGTCAAATCATTCCTCCAAAGCTATCAGCGCAAAGAAAAAAAAGAGACATACCGCTCTTTGGAGGGCTCGAACCTCCAACCTTTCGGTTAACAGCCGAACGCGCTAGCCAATTGCGTCACGGAGATAGTCGTGTTCCACTCTAACCACCCTCAGAACATTTCTCCAAAGCTATCAGTGCAAAAAAACGAGACACGCCACTCTCGGGAGGGCTCGAACCTCCAACGTTTTGTTTAACAGCCGAAGTTGCTAGCCAATTGCACCACGAAGATATTCGTGCTCCGCTCTCACCACCGTGCGAACATTTCTACAAAGCTATCAGCGCAAAGAAAAAAAGCGACACAATGCTCCCGGGAGGGCTCGAACCTCCAAGCTTTTAGTTAACAGTTGACCGCGCTAGCCAATTCTGCCACGGAAACAGTCATGCTCCACTCTCACCGCCGTCAGAAAATTCCTCCAAAGCTATCAGCGCAAAGAAAAAAAGAGACACACCGCTCTCCGGAGGGCTCAAACCTCCAACCTTTTCGTTAACAGCCGAACGCGCTAGCCAATTGCGGCACGGAGAGAGTCGTGTTCCACTCTCAGCACCGTAAGAACGTTTCTCCAAAGCTATCAGCGCAAAGAAGAAAAAAAGAGACACACCGCTTTCGGGAGGGCTTGAACCTCCAAACTTTTTGTTAACGGCCAATCGTGCTAGCCAAGTGCGCCCCGTAGACAGTCGTGCTCTACTCTCACCACCGTCAGAACATTTCTCCATAGCTGTCAGCGCAAAGAAAATAGAAACACACCGCTCTCGGGAGGGCTCGAACCTCCAACCTTTTGATTAACAGCTTAACGCGCTATCCAATTGCGCCATGGAGATAAGCGTGCTCTACTTTCACCACCGTCAGAACATTTCTCCAAAGCGATCAGCGCAAAGAAAAAAAGCGACACATCACTCATGGCAGGGCTCGAACCTCCAAACTTTTGGTTAACAGCCGATCGCGCTAGCTGATTGCGCCACGGAGATAGTCGTGCTCCCCTCTCACCACCGTCAGAACATTTCTCCAAAGCTATCAGCGCGAAGAAAAAAGCAACACACCACTCATGGGAGGGCTCGAACCTCCAACCTTTTGGTTAACAGCTGATCGCGCTAGCCAATTGCGCCACAGAGACAGTCGTGCTCATCTCTCACCACGGTGAGAAAATTTCTCCAAAGCTATCAGCGCAAAAAAACGACACACCGTTCCCGGCAGGGCTCGAACCTTCAACCTTTCGGTTAACAACCGATCGCGCTAGCCAATTGCGTCACGGAGACAGTCATGCTACAATCTCATCATGGTCAGAATATTTCTCCAAAGGTATTAGCGCAAAGAAAAAAAAGCGACACATCATTCATGGCAGGGCTCGAACCTCCAAACTTTTGGTTAACAGCCGATGGTGCTAGCCAAATGCGCCACGTAGACAGTCGTGCTCTACTCTCACCACCGTCAGAACATTTCTTCATAGCTGTCAGCGCAAAGAAAAAAGTGCCGCCATATCCACGAAGTGAATGATGATGAGTGGGCAAAGCTCCGGAGGTAAACCTGGTAAACCATGAATCTTCTGTACATTTTGACCACTCGATTTTATTACATCGCTCCCCCTAGCGTACTTCGCCGCACTAAATCGAACGATTGCCTTCAAGCAATGACACGCGCAATATGTGACATCATTCCTATTTTATAAGATCTCGCGTCTTTCATCAACTACAAGTACCGCTTTCTAGTTTATAACATCTTGCATCTTTTCATCATCAGCTACAAGTACCACCATCTAGTAAACACTACAAGAACTAAACGAGAGGTGGCTACATACAGGAGATGGTACCGCCATCTAGTGAACACTGCAACAACTAAACTAGAGGTGGCTACATACAGGGGACGCACAGCCCACGCCCAAAGGAGCTTCGCCCCTAAAAAGAGACACACCGCTCTCGGGAGGGCTCCAACCTCCGACCTTTTGGTTAACAGCTTAACGTGCTAGCCAATTGCGCCAATAGATAAACGTGCTCTACTCTCACCACCGTCAGAACATTTCTCCAAAGCTATCAGCGCAAAGAAAAAAAGCGACACACTGCTCCCGGGAGGGCTCAAACCTCCAACCTTTCAGTTAACAGTTGATCGCGCAGGCCAAATGTGCCACGGAAACAGTCGGGCTCCACTCGCATCCCCATCAGAACACTCCTCGAAAGCTATCAGCGCAAAGACAAAAAAGTGACACACCGCTCTCGGGAGGACTCGAACCTCCAACCTTTTTGTTAACAGCTTAACGCGCTAGCCAATTGCGTCAAGGAGAGAGTCGTGTTCCACTCTCACCACCCTAAAAACGTTTCTCCAAAGCTATCAGCGCAAAGAAAAAAAAAAGAGACACACCGCTCTCGGGAGGGCTTGAACCTCCAAACTTTTCGTTAACAGCCGATCGTGCTAGCCAAATGCGCCACGTAGACAGTCGTGCTCTACTCTCACCACCGTCAGAACATTTCTCCATAGCTGTCAGCGCAAAGAAAATAGAAACACACCGCTCTCGAGAGGGCTCGAACCTCCAACCTTTTGGTTAACAGCTCAACGCGCTACCCAATGGCGCCAAGGAGATAGTCGTGCTCTACTCTCACCACCGTCAGAACATTTCTCCAAACCTATCAGCGCAAAGAAAAAAAGCGACACTCTGCTCCCGGGAGGGCCCGAACCTCCAACCTTTCAGTTAACAGTTGATCGCGCTAGCCAATTCTGCCACGGAAACAGTCGTGCTCCACTCTCACCACCGTCAGAACATTTCTTCAAAGCTATCAGCGCAAAGAAAAAAAAGAGACACACCGCTCTCCGGAGGGCTCGAACCTCCAACCTTTTGGTTACCAGCCGATCGCGCTAGCCAATTGCGCCACGGAGATTGTCGTGCTCCACTCTCACCGCCGTCAGAACATTTCTCCAAAGCTATCAGCGCGAAGAAAAAAAGTAACACACCACTCATGGGAGGGCTCGAACCTCCAACCTTTTGTTTAACAGCTGATCGCGCCAGCCAATTGCGCCACGAATCCATCCATGCTCATCTCTCATCACGGTCAGAACATTTCTACAAAGCTATGAGCGCAAAGAAAAAAAGAGACACACCGCTCTCAGGAGGGCTCGAACCTTCAAGCTTTTGGTTAACAGCTGAACGCGCTAGCCAATTGCGTCACGGAGATAGTCGTGTTCCACTCTCGCCACCCTGAGAACGTTTCTCCAAAGCTATCAGCCCAAAGAAAAAAAGAGAAACACCGCTCTCGGGAGCGCTCGAACCTCAAACCTTTTGGTTAACAGCCGATCGCGCCAGCCAATTGCGCAAGCAGACAGTCGTGCTCCACTCTCACCACCGTCAAATCATTCCTCCAAAGCTATCAGCGCAAAGAAAAAAAAGAGACATACCGCTCTTTGGAGGGCTCGAACCTCCAACCTTTCGGTTAACAGCCGAACGCGCTAGCCAATTGCGTCACGGAGATAGTCGTGTTCCACTCTAACCACCCTCAGAACATTTCTCCAAAGCTATCAGTGCAAAAAAACGAGACACGCCACTCTCGGGAGGGCTCGAACCTCCAACGTTTTGTTTAACAGCCGAAGTTGCTAGCCAATTGCACCACGAAGATATTCGTGCTCCGCTCTCACCACCGTGCGAACATTTCTACAAAGCTATCAGCGCAAAGAAAAAAAGCGACACAATGCTCCCGGGAGGGCTCGAACCTCCAAGCTTTTAGTTAACAGTTGACCGCGCTAGCCAATTCTGCCACGGAAACAGTCATGCTCCACTCTCACCGCCGTCAGAAAATTCCTCCAAAGCTATCAGCGCAAAGAAAAAAAGAGACACACCGCTCTCCGGAGGGCTCAAACCTCCAACCTTTTCGTTAACAGCCGAACGCGCTAGCCAATTGCGGCACGGAGAGAGTCGTGTTCCACTCTCAGCACCGTAAGAACGTTTCTCCAAAGCTATCAGCGCAAAGAAGAAAAAAAGAGACACACCGCTTTCGGGAGGGCTTGAACCTCCAAACTTTTTGTTAACGGCCAATCGTGCTAGCCAAGTGCGCCCCGTAGACAGTCGTGCTCTACTCTCACCACCGTCAGAACATTTCTTCATAGCTGTCAGCGCAAAAAAAAGAGACACACCGCTCTTGGGCGGGCTTGAACCTCCAACCTTTTGGTTAACAGCTTAACGCGCTAGCCAATTGCGCCAAGGAGATAAACGTGCTCTACTCTCACCACCGTCAGAACATTTCTCCAAAGCTATCAGCGCGAAGAAAAAAGCAACACACCACTCATGGGAGGGCTCGAACCTCCAACCTTTTGGTTAACAGCTGATCGCGCTAGCCAATTGCGCCACAGAGACAGTCGTGCTCATCTCTCACCACGGTGAGAAAATTTCTCCAAAGCTATCAGCGCAAAAAAAACGACACACCGTTCCCGGCAGGGCTCGAACCTTCAACCTTTCGGTTAACAGCCGATCGCGCTAGCCAATTGCGTCACGGAGACAGTCATGCTACAATCTCATCATGGTCAGAATATTTCTCCAAAGGTATTAGCGCAAAGAAAAAAAAGCGACACATCATTCATGGCAGGGCTCGAACCTCCAAACTTTTGGTTAACAGCCGATGGTGCTAGCCAAATGCGCCACGTAGACAGTCGTGCTCTACTCTCACCACCGTCAGAACATTTCTTCATAGCTGTCAGCGCAAAGAAAAAAGTGCCGCCATATCCACGAAGTGAATGATGATGAGTGGGCAAAGCTCCGGAGGTAAACCTGGTAAACCATGAATCTTCTGTACATTTTGACCACTCGATTTTATTACATCGCTCCCCCTAGCGTACGTCGCCGCACTAAATCGAACGATTGCCTTCAAGCAATGACACGCGCAATATGTGACATCATTCCTATTTTATAAGATCTCGCGTCTTTCATCAACTACAAGTACCGCTTTCTAGTTTATAACATCTTGCATCTTTTCATCATCAGCTACAAGTACCACCATCTAGTAAACACTACAAGAACTAAACGAGAGGTGGCTACATACAGGAGATGGTACCGCCATCTAGTGAACACTGCAACAACTAAACTAGAGGTGGCTACATACAGGGGACGCACAGCCCACGCCCAAAGGAGCGTCGCCCCTAAAAAGAGACACACCGCTCTCGGGAGGGCTCCAACCTCCGACCTTTTGGTTAACAGCTTAACGTGCTAGCCAATTGCGCCAATAGATAAACGTGCTCTACTCTCACCACCGTCAGAACATTTCTCCAAAGCTATCAGCGCAAAGAAAAAAAGCGACACACTGCTCCCGGGAGGGCTCAAACCTCCAACCTTTCAGTTAACAGTTGATCGCGCAGGCCAAATGTGCCACGGAAACAGTCGGGCTCCACTCGCATCCCCATCAGAACACTCCTCGAAAGCTATCAGCGCAAAGACAAAAAAGTGACACACCGCTCTCGGGAGGACTCGAACCTCCAACCTTTTTGTTAACAGCTTAACGCGCTAGCCAATTGCGTCAAGGAGAGAGTCGTGTTCCACTCTCACCACCCTAAAAACGTTTCTCCAAAGCTATCAGCGCAAAGAAAAAAAAAGAGACACACCGCTCTCGGGAGGGCTTGAACCTCCAAACTTTTCGTTAACAGCCGATCGTGCTAGCCAAATGCGCCACGTAGACAGTCGTGCTCTACTCTCACCACCGTCAGAACATTTCTCCATAGCTGTCAGCGCAAAGAAAATAGAAACACACCGCTCTCGAGAGGGCTCGAGCCTCCAACCTTTTGGTTAACAGCTCAACGCGCTACCCAATGGCGCCAAGGAGATAGTCGTGCTCTACTCTCACCACCGTCAGAACATTTCTCCAAACCTATCAGCGCAAAGAAAAAAAGCGACACTCTGCTCCCGGGAGGGCCCGAACCTCCAACCTTTCAGTTAACAGTTGATCGCGCTAGCCAATTCTGCCACGGAAACAGTCGTGCTCCACTCTCACCACCGTCAGAACATTTCTTCAAAGCTATCAGCGCAAAGAAAAAAAAGAGACACACCGCTCTCCGGAGGGCTCGAACCTCCAACCTTTTGGTTACCAGCCGATCGCGCTAGCCAATTGCGCCACGGAGATAGTCGTGCTCCACTCTCACCGCCGTCAGAACATTTCTCCAAAGCTATCAGCGCGAAGAAAAAAAGTAACACACCACTCATGGGAGGGCTCGAACCTCCAACCTTTTGTTTAACAGCTGATCGCGCCAGCCAATTGCGCCACGAATCCATCCATGCTCATCTCTCATCACGGTCAGAACATTTCTACAAAGCTATCAGCGCAAAGAAAAAAAGAGACACACCGCTCTCAGGAGGGCTCGAACCTTCAAGCTTTTGGTTAACAGCTGAACGCGCTAGCCAATTGCGTCACGGAGATAGTCGTGTTCCACTCTCGCCACCCTGAGAACGTTTCTCCAAAGCTATCAGCCCAAAGAAAAAAAGAGAAACACCGCTCTCGGGAGCGCTCGAACCTCAAACCTTTTGGTTAACAGCCGATCGCGCCAGCCAATTGCGCAAGCAGACAGTCGTGCTCCACTCTCACCACCGTCAAATCATTCCTCCAAAGCTATCAGCGCAAAGAAAAAAAAGAGACATACCGCTCTTTGGAGGGCTCGAACCTCCAACCTTTCGGTTAACAGCCGAACGCGCTAGCCAATTGCGTCACGGAGATAGTCGTGTTCCACTCTAACCACCCTCAGAACATTTCTCCAAAGCTATCAGTGCAAAAAAACGAGACACGCCACTCTCGGGAGGGCTCGAACCTCCAACGTTTTGTTTAACAGCCGAAGTTGCTAGCCAATTGCACCACGAAGATATTCGTGCTCCGCTCTCACCACCGTGCGAACATTTCTACAAAGCTATCAGCGCAAAGAAAAAAAGCGACACAATGCTCCCGGGAGGGCTCGAACCTCCAAGCTTTTAGTTAACAGTTGACCGCGCTAGCCAATTCTGCCACGGAAACAGTCATGCTCCACTCTCACCGCCGTGAGAAAATTCCTCCAAAGCTATCAGCGCAAAGAAAAAAAGAGACACACCGCTCTCCGGAGGGCTCAAACCTCCAACCTTTTCGTTAACAGCCGAACGCGCTAGCCAATTGCGGCACGGAGAGAGTCGTGTTCCACTCTCAGCACCGTAAGAACGTTTCTCCAAAGCTATCAGCGCAAAGAAGAAAAAAAGAGACACACCGCTTTCGGGAGGGCTTGAACCTCCAAACTTTTTGTTAACGGCCAATCGTGCTAGCCAAGTGCGCCCCGTAGACAGTCGTGCTCTACTCTCACCACCGTCAGAACATTTCTTCATAGCTGTCAGCGCAAAAAAAAGAGACACACCGCTCTTGGGCGGGCTTGAACCTCCAACCTTTTGGTTAACAGCTTAACGCGCTAGCCAATTGCGCCAAGGAGATAAACGTGCTCTACTCTCACCACCGTCAGAACATTTCTCCAAAGCTATCAGCGCAAAGAAAAAAAGCGACACACTGCTCCCGGGAGGGCTCGAACCTCCAACCTTTCAGTTAACAGTTGATCGCGCTAGCCAAATCTGCCACGGAAACAGTCGTGCTCCACTCTCACCCCCATCAGAACACTCCTAGAAAGCTACCAGCGCAAAGACAAAAAAGTGACACACCGCTCTCCGGTGGGCTCGAACCTCCAACCTTGTGGTTAACAGCCGAACGCGCTAGCCAATTGCGTCACGGATATAGTCGTGTTCCACTCTCACCACCGTCAGAACATTTCTTCAAAGCTATCAGCGCAAAGAAAAAAAGAGACACACCGCTCTCGGGAGGGCTCGAACCTCCAACGTTTTGGTTGACAGCCGAACGCGCTAGCCAATTGCGCCATGGAGATATTCTTGCCCGTCTCTCACCACCGTCAGAACATTTTTACAAAGCTATCAGCGCAAAGAAAAAAAAGAGACACACCGCTCTCGGGAGGACTCGAACCTCCAACCTTTTTGTTAACAGCTGAACGCGCTAGTCATTTGCGCCCCGGGGATAGTCGTGCTCCAATCGCACCACTGTCAAAACATTTCTCCAAAACTATCAGCCCAAAAAAAGCGAAACACCGCTCATGGGAGAGCTTGAACCTCCAACCTTTCCATTAACAGCCGAACGCGCTAGCCAATTGCGTCACGGAGACAGTCGTGCTCCACTCTCACCATGGTCAGAACATTTCTCCAAATGTACCAGCGCAAAAAAAGCGACACACCACTCATGGCAGGGCTCGAACCTCCAACCATTTGGTTAACAGCCGATCGTGCTAGCCAATTGCACCACGTAGACAGTCGTGCTCTGCTCTCCTCACCGTCAGAACATTTCTCCACAGCTGTCAGCGCAAAGAAAAAAGAGACACACCAATCTCGGGAGGGCTCGAACCTCCAACCTTTTGGTTAACAGTTGAACGCGCTAGCCAATTGCGCCAAGGAGATAGTCGTGCTCTACTCTCACCACCGTCAGAACATTTCTCCAAAGCTATCAGCGCAAAGAAAAAAAGCGACACACTGCTCCCGGGAGGGCTCGAACCTCCAACCTTTCAGTTAACAGTTGATCGCGCTAGCCAATTCTGCCACAGAAACAGTCGTGCTCCACTCTCACCACCGTCAGAACATTTCTCCAAAGCTATCAGCGCAAAGAAAAAAAGAGACACACCGCTCTCCGGAGGGCTCGAACCTCGAAACTTTTGGTTAACAGCCGAACGCTCTAGCCAATTGCGTCACGGAGATAGTCGTGTTATACTTTCACCACCGTCAGAACATTTCTCCGTAGCTGTCAGCGCAAAGAAAAAAGAGACACAATGCTCCCAGGAGGGCTCGAACCCCCAACCTTTCAGTTAGCAGTTGATCGCGCTAGCCAAATCTGCCATGGATACAGTCGTGCTCCACTCTCACCCCCATCAGAACACTCCTCGAAAGCTATCAGCGCAAAGACAAAAAAGTGACACACCGCGCTCGGGAGGACTCGAACCTCCAACCTTTTTGTTAACAGCTGAACGCGCTAGTCATTTGCGCCCCGGAGATAGTCGTGCTCCAATCTCACCACCGTCAAAACATTTCTCCAAAGCTATCAGCGCAAAAAAAGCGACAAACCGCTCATGGGAGGGCTTGAACCTCCAACCTTTCCGTTAAGAGCCGAACGCGCTAGCCGATTGCGTCACGGAGACAGTCGTGCTCCACTCTCGCCATGGTCAGAACATTTCTCCAAAGGAAGCAGTGCAAAGAAAAAAAAGCGACACACCGCTCATGGCAGGGCTCGAACCTCCAACCTTTTGGTTAACAGCCGATCGTGCTAGCCTATTGCGGCACGTAGACAGTCGTGCTCTACTCTCAACACCGTCAGAACATTTCTCCACAGCTGTCAGCGCAAAGAAAAAAGAGACACACCACTCTCGGGAGGGCTCGAACCTCCAACCTTTTGGTTAACAGCTCAACGCACTAGCCAATTGCGCCAAGGAGATAGTCGTGCTCTACTTTCACCACCGTCAGAACATTTCTCCAAAGCTATCAGCGCAAAGAAAAAAAGCGACACACTGCTCCCGGGAGGGCTCGAACCTCCAACCTTTCAGTTAACAGTTGATCGCGCTAGCCAAATCTGCCATGGAAACAGCCGTGCTCCACTCTCACCCCCATCAGAACACTCCTCGAAAGCTATCAGCGCAAAGACAAAAAAGTGACACACCGCGCTCGGGAGGACTCGAACCTCCAACCTTTTTGTTAACAGCTGAACGCGCTAGTCATTCGCGCCCCGGAGATAGTCGTGCTCCAATCTCACCACCGTCAGAACATTTCTCCAAATCTATCAGCGCAAAAAAAGCGACAAACCGCTCATGGGAGGGCTTGAACCTCCAACCTTTCCGTTAAGAGCCGAACGCGCTAGCCGATTGCGTCACGGAGACAGTCGTGCTCCACTCTCGCCATGGTCAGAACATTTCTCCAAAGGAAGCAGTGCAAAGAAAAAAAAGCGACACACCGCTCATGGCAGGGCTCGAAACTCCAACCTTTTGGTTAACAGCCAATCGTGCTAGCCAAATGCGCCCCGTAGACAGTCGTGCTCTACTCTCACCACCGTCAGAACATTTCTTCATAGCTGTCAGCGCAAAGAAAAAAGAGACACACCGCTCTTGGGCGGGCTTGAACCTCCAACCTTTTGGTTAACAGCTTAACGCGCTAGCCAATTGCGCCAAGGAGATAAACGTGCTCTACTCTCACCACCGTCAGAACATTTCTCCAAAGCTATCAGCGCAAAGAAAAAAAGCGACACACTGCTCCCGGGAGGGCTCGAACCTCCAACCTTTCAGTTAACAGTTGATCGCGCTAGCCAAATCTGCCACGGAAACAGTCGTGCTCCACTCTCACCCCCATCAGAACACTCCTAGAAAGCTACCAGCGCAAAGACAAAAAAGTGACACACCGCTCTCCGGTGGGCTCGAACCTCCAACCTTGTGGTTAACAGCCGAACGCGCTAGCCAATTGCGTCACGGATATAGTCGTGTTCCACTCTCACCACCGTCAGAACATTTCTACAAAGCTATCAGCGCAAAGAAAAAAAGAGACACACCACTCTCAGGAGGGCTCGAACCTCCAACGTTTTGGTTGACAGCCGAACGCGCTAGCCAATTGCGCCATGGAGATATTCTTGCCCGTCTCTCACCACCATCAGAACATTTTTACAAAGCTATCAGCGCAAAGAAAAAAAAAGAGACACACCGCTCTCGGGAGGACTCGAACCTCCAACCTTTTTGTTAACAGCTGAACGCGCTAGTCATTTGCGCCCCGGGGATAGTCGTGCTCCAATCTCACCACTGTCAAAACATTTCTCCAAAACTATCAGCCCAAAAAAAGCGAAACACCACTCATGGGAGAGCTTGAACCTCCAACCTTTCCATTATTAGCCGAACGCGCTAGCCAATTGCGTCACGGAGACAGTCGTGCTCCACTCTCACCATGGTCATAACATTTCTCCAAATGTAGCAGCGCAAAAAAAGCGACACACCACTCATGGCAGGGCTCGAACCTCCAACCATTTGGTTAACAGCCGATCGTGCTAGCCAATTGCACCACGTAGACAGTCGTGCTCTGCTCTCCTCACCGTCAGAACATTTCTCCACAGCTGTCAGCGCAAAGAAAAAAGAGACACACCAATCTCGGGAGGGCTCGAACCTCCAACCTTTTGGTTAACAGCTGAACGCGCTAGCCAATTGCGCCAAGGAGATAGTCGTGCTCTACTCTCACCACCGTCAGAACATTTCTCCAAAGCTATCAGCGCAAAGAAAAAAAGCGACACACTGCTCCCGGGAGGGCTCGAACCTCCAACCTTTCAGTTAACAGTTGATCGCGCTAGCCAATTCTGCCACGGAAACAGTCGTGCTCCACTCTCACCACCGTCAGAACATTTCTCCAAAGCTATCAGCGCAAAGAAAAAAAGAGACACACCGCTCTCCGGAGGGCTCGAACCTCGAAACTTTTGGTTAACAGCCGAACGCTCTAGCCAATTGCGTCACGGAGATAGTCGTGTTCCACTTTCACCACCGTCAGAACATTTCTCCGTAGCTGTCAGCGCAAAGAAAAAAGAGACACAATGCTCCCGGGAGGGCTCGAACCCCCAACCTTTCAGTTAACAGTTGATCGCGCTAGCCAAATCTGCCATGGAAACAGTCGTGCTCCACTCTCACCTCCATCAGAACACTCCTCGAAAGCTATCAGCGCAAAGACAAAAAAGTGACACACCGCGCTCGGGAGGACTCGAACCTCCAACCTTTTTGTTAACAGCTGAACGCGCTAGTCATTTGCGCCCCGGAGATAGTCGTGCTCCAATCTCACCACCGTCAGAACATTTCTTCAAAGCTATCAGCGCAAAAAATCGACAAACCGCTCATGGGAGGGCTTGAACCTCCAACCTTTCCGTTAAGAGCCGAACGCGCTAGCCGATTGCGTCACGGAGACAGTCGTGCTCGACTCTCGCCATGGTCAGAACATTTCTCCAAAGGAAGCAGTGCAAAGAAAAAAAGTGACACACCGCTCATGGCAGGGCTCGAACCTCCAACCTTTTGGTTAACAGCCGACCGTGCTAGCCTATTGCGGCACGTAGACTGTCGTGCTCTACTCTCACCACCGTCAGCACATTTCTCCAAAGCTGTCAGCGCAAAGAAAAAAGAGACACACCACTCTCGGGAGGGCTCGAACCTCCAACCTTTTGGTTAACAGCTCAACGCGCTAGCCAATTGCGCCAAGGAGATAGTCGTGCTCTACTTTCACCACCGTCAGAACATTCCTCCAAAGCTATCAGCGCAAGGAAAAAAAAGAGACATACCGCTCTCTGGAGAGCTCGAACCTACAACCTTTCGGTTAACACCCGAACGCGCTAGCCCGTTGCGTCACGGAGATAGTCGTGTTCCACTCTCACTACCCTCAGAACATTTCTCCAAAGCTATCAGTGCGAAAAAAAGAGACACGCCGCTCTCGGGAGGGCTCGAACCTCCAACGTTTTGTTTAACAGCCGAACTTGCTAGCCAATTGCACCACGGAGATATTCGTGCTCCGCTCTCACCACCGTCCGAACATTTCTACAAAGCTATCAGCGCAAAGAAAAAAAGCGACACAATGCTCCCGGGAGGGCTCGAACCTCCAACCTTTCAGCTAACAGTTGATCGCGCTAGCCAATTCTGCCACGGAAACAGTCGTGCTCCACTCTCACCACCGGCAGATCATTCCTCCAAAGCTATCAGCGCAAAGAAAAAAAAGGGACAAACCGCTCTCTGGAGGGCTCAAACCTCCAACCTTTGTGTTAACAGCCGAACGCGCTAGCCAATTGCGTCACGGAGAGAGTCGTGTTCCACTCTCACCACCCTAAGAACGTTTCTCCAAAGCTATCAGCGCAAAGAAAAAAAAGGGACACACCGCTCTCGGGAGGGCTCGAACTTTCAAACTTTTCGTTAACAGCCAATCGTGCTAGCCAAATGCGCCACGTAGACAGTCGTGCTCTACTCTCACTACCGTCAGAACATTTCTTCATAGCTGTCAGCGCAAAGAAAAAAGAGACACACTGCTCTCGGGCGGGCTCGAACCTCCAACCTTTTGGTTAACAGCCTAACGCGCTAGCCAATTGCGCCAAGGAGATAAACCTGCTCTACTCTCACCACCTTCAGAACATTTCTCCAAAGCTATCAGCGCCAAGAAAAAAAGCGACACACTGCTCTCGGGAGGGCTTGAACCTCCAACCTTTCAGTTAACAGTTGATCGCGCTAGCCAATTCTGCCACGGAAACAGTCGTGCTCCACTCTCACCCCTATCAGTACACTCCTCGAAAGCTATCAGCGCAAAGACAAAAGTGACACACCGCACTCCGGAAGGCTCAAACATCCAACCTTGTGGTTAACAGCCGAATGCGCTAGCCAATTGCGTCACGGAGATAGTCGTGTTCTACTCTCACCACCCTGAGAACGTTTCTCCAAAGATATCAGCGCAAAGAAAAAAAGAGACACACCGCTCTCGAGAGGGCTCAAACCTCCAACCTTTTGGTTAACAGCCGATCGCGCTAGCCAATTGTGTCACGGAGAAAGTCGTGCTCCACTCTCACCACCATCAGAACATTTCTGGAAAGCTATCAGCGCAAAGAAAAAAAGAGACACACTGCTCTCGGGAGTGCTCGAACCTCCAACGTTTTGGTTGGCAGCCGAACGCGCTAGCCAATTGCGCCATGGAGATATTCTTGCCCCACTCTCACCACCGTCAGAACATTTCTACAAAGCTATCAGCGCCAAGAAAAAAAGAGACACACCACTCTCGGGAGGACTCGAACCTCCAACCTTTTTGTTAACAGCTGAACGCGCTAGCCATTCGCGCCCCGGAGATAGTCGTGCTCCAATCTCACCACCGTCAGAACATTTCTCCAAAGCTATCAGCCCAAAAAAAGCGACACACCGCTCATGGGAGAGCTTGAACCTCCAACCTTTCCATTAACAGCCGAACGCGCTAGCCAATTGCGTCACGGAGACAGTCGTGCTCCACTCTCACCATGGTCAGAACATTTCTCCAAATGTAGCAGCGCAAAAAAAAGCGACACACCACTCATGGCAGGGCTCGAACCTCCAACCTTTTGGTTAACAGCCGATCGTGCTAGCCAATTGCGCCACGTAGACAGTCGTGCTCTACTCTCCTCACCGTCAGAACATTTCTCCAAAGCTATCAGTGCGAAAAAAAAGAGACACGCCGCTCTCGGGAGGGCTCGAACCTCCAACGTTTTGTTTAACAGCCGAACTTGCTAGCCAATTGCACCGCGGAGATATTCGTGCTCCGCTCTCACCACCGTCCGAACATTTCTACAAAGCTATCAGCGCAAAGAAAAAAAGCGACACAATGCTCCCGGGAGGGCTCGAACCTCCAACCTTTTAGTTAACAGTTGATCGCGCTAGCCAATTCTGCCAAGGAAACAGTCGTGCTTCACTCTCACCGCCGTCAGAACATTCCTCCAAAGATATCAGCACATAGAAAAAAAAGAGACACACCGCTCTCCGGAGGGCTCAAACCTCCAACCTTTTGGTTAACAGCCGAACGCGCTAGCCAATTGCGTCACGGAGAGAGTCGTGTTCCACTCTCACCACCCTAAGAACGTTTCTCCAAAGCTATCAGCGCAAAGAAAAAAAAGAGACACACCGCTCTCGGGAGGGCTTGAACCTCCAACCTTTCCGTTAACAGCCGAACGCGCTAGCCGATTGCGTCACGGAGACAGTCGTGTTCCACTCTCACCATAGTCAGAACATTTCTCCAAAGGAAGCAGCGCAAAGAAAAAAAAGCGACACACCGCTCATGGCAGGGCTCGAACCTCCAACCTTTTGGTTAACAGCCGACCGTGCTAGCCAATTGCGCCACGTAGACAGTCGTGCTCTACTCACACCACCGTCAGAACATTTCTCCAAAGCTGTCAGCGTAAAGAAAAAAGAGACACACCACTCTCGGGAGGGCTCGAACCTCCAACCTTTTGGTTAACAGCTGAACGCGCTAGCCAATTGCGCCAAGGAGATAGTCGTGCTCTACTTTCACCTCCGTCAGAACATTTCTCCAGACCTATCAGCGCAAAAAAAAAAGAGAGACACCGCTCTCCGGAGGGCTCGAACCTCCAAACTTTTGGTTAACAGCCGAACGCGCTAGCCAATCGCGTCACGGAGATAGTCGTGTTCCACTCTCACCACCCTCAGAACATTTCTCCAAAGCTATCAGCGCAAAGAAAAAAGAGACACACCGCTCTCGGGAGGGCTCGAACCTCCAACCTTTTGGTTACCAGCCGATCGCGCTAGCCAATTGCGCCACAGAGATAGTTGTGCTCCACTCTCACCACCGTCAGAACATTTCTCCAAAGCTATCAGCGCGAAGAAAATAAGCAACACACCATTCATGGGAGGGCTCGAACCTCCAACCTTTTGTTTAACAGCTGATCGCGCCAGCCAATTGCGCCACGGAGCCATTCGTGGTCATCTCTCATCACGGTCAGAACATTTCTACAAAGCTATCAGCGCAAAGAAAGAAAGAGACACACCGCTCTCGGGACTGCTCGAACCTCCAAGCTTTTGGTTAACAGCTGAACGCGCTAGACAATTGCGCCCCGGAGATAGTCGTGCTCTATTCTCACCACGGTCATAACAGTCCTCAAAAGTATCAGCGCAAAGAAAAAAAGCGACACACCGCTCCCGGGCGAGCTCGAACCTCCAAACGTTCGGTTAACAGCCGATCGCGCCAGCCAATTGCGCAAGGAGACAGTCGTGCTCCACTCTCACCACTGTCAGATCATTCCTCCAAAGCTATCAGCGCAAGGAAAAAAAAGAGACATACCGCTCTCTGGAGAGCTCGAACCTACAACCTTTCGTTTAACACCCGAACGCGCTAGCCCGTTGCGTCACGGAGATAGTCGTGTTCCACTCTCACTACCCTCAGAACATTTCTCCAAAGCTATCAGTGCGAAAAAAAGAGACACGCCGCTCTCGGGAGGGCTCGAACCTCCAACGTTTTGTTTAACAGCCGAACTTGCTAGCCAATTGCACCACGGAGATATTCGTGCTCCGCTCTCACCACCGTCCGAACATTTCTACAAAGCTATCAGCGCAAAGAAAAAAAGCGACACAATGCTCCCAGAGGGCTCGAACCTCCAACCTTTCAGCTAACAGTTGATCGCGCTAGCCAATTCTGCCACGGAAACAGTCGTGCTCCACTCTCACCACCGGCAGAACATTCCTCCAAAGCTATCAGCGCAAAGAAAAAAAAGGGACAAACCGCTCTCCGGAGGGCTCAAACCTCCAACCTTTGTGTTAACAGCCGAACGCGCTAGCCAATTGCGTCACGGAGAGAGTCGTGTTCCACTCTCACCACCCTAATAACGTTTCTCCAAAGCTATCAGCGCAAAGAAAAAAAAGGGACACACCGCTCTCGGGAGGGCTCGAACTTTCAAACTTTTCGTTAACAGCCAATCGTGCTAGCCAAATGCGCCACGTAGACAGTCGTGCTCTACTCTCACTACCGTCAGAACATTTCTTCATAGCTGTCAGCGCAAAGAAAAAAGAGACACACTGCTCTCGGGCGGGCTCGAACCTCCAACTTTTTGGTTAACAGCCTAACGCGCTAGCCAATTGCGCCAAGGAGATAAACCTGCTCTACTCTCACCACCTTCAGAACATTTCTCCAAAGCTATCAGCGCCAAGAAAAAAAGCGACACACTGCTCTCGGGAGGGCTTGAACCTCCAACCTTTCAGTTAACAGTTGATCGCGCTAGCCAATTCTGCCACGGAAACAGTCGTGCTCCACTCTCACCCCTATCAGTACACTCCTCGAAAGCTATCAGCGCAAAGACAAAAGTGACACACCGCACTCCGGAAGGCTCAAACATCCAACCTTGTGGTTAACAGCCGAATGCGCTAGCCAATTGCGTCACGGAGATAGTCGTGTTCTACTCTCACCACCCTGAGAACGTTTCTCCAAAGATATCAGCGCAAAGAAAAAAAGAGACACACCGCTCTCGAGAGGGCTCAAACCTCCAACCTTTTGGTTAACAGCCGATCGCGCTAGCCAATTGTGTCACGGAGAAAGTCGTGCTCCACTCTCACCACCATCAGAACATTTCTGGAAAGCTATCAGCGCAAAGAAAAAAAGAGACACACTGCTCTCGGGAGTGCTCGAACCTCCAACGTTTTGGTTGACAGCCGAACGCGCTAGCCAATTGCGCCATGGAGATATTCTTGCCCCACTCTCACCACCGTCAGAACATATCTACAAAGCTATCAGCGCCAAGAAAAAAAGAGACACACCACTCTCGGGAGGACTCGAACCTCAAACCTTTTTGTTAACAGCTGAACGCGCTAGCCATTTGCGCCCCGGAGATAGTCGTGCTCCAATCTCACCACCGTCAGAACATTTCTCCAAAGCTATCAGCCCAAAAAAAGCGACACACCGCTCATGGGAGAGCTTGAACCTCCAACCTTTCCATTAACAGCCGAACGCGCTAGCCAATTGCGTCACGGAGACAGTCGTGCTCCACTCTCACCATGGTCAGAACATTTCTCCAAATGTAGCAGCGCAAAAAAAAGCGACACACCACTCATGGCAGGGCTCGAACCTCCAACCTTTTGGTTAACAGCCGATCGTGCTAGCCAATTGCGCCACGTAGACAGTCGTGCTCTACTCTCCTCACCGTCAGAACATTTCTCCACAGCTGTCAGCGCAAAGAAAAAAGAGACACACCAATCTCGGGAGAACTCGAACCTCCAACCTTTTGGTTAACAGCTGAATGCGCTAGCCAATTGCGCCAAGGAGATAGTCGTGCTCATCTCTCATCACGGTCAGAACATTTCTACAAAGCTATCAGCGCAAAGAAAAAAAGAGACACACCGCTCTCGGGACTGCTCGAACCTCCAAGCTTTTGGTTCACAGCTGAACGCGCTAGCCAATTGCGCCCCGGAGATAGTCGTGCTCTATTCTCACCACGGTCATAACAGTCCTCAAAGGTATCAGCGCAAAGAAAAAAGCGACACACCGCTCTCGAGAGAGCTCGAACCTCCAAACGTTCGGTTAACAGCCGATCGCGCCAGCCAATTGCGCAAGGAGACAGTCGTGCTCCACTCTCACCACTGCCAGATCATTCCTCCAAAGCTATCAGCGCAAGGAAAAAAAAGAGACATACCGCTCTCTAGAGGGCTCGAACCTACAACCTTTCTGTTAACAGCCGAACGCGCTAGCCAGTTGCGTCACGGAGAGAGTCGTGTTCCACTCTCACCACCCTCAGAACATTTCTCCAAAGCTATCAGTGCGAAAAAAAGAGACACGCCGCTCTCGGGAGGGCTCGAACCTCCCACGTTTTGTATAACAGCCGAACTTGCTAGCCAATTGCACCACGAAGATATTCGTGCTCCGCTCTCACCACCGTGCGAACATTTCTACAAAGCTATCAGCGCAAAGAAAAAAAGCGACACAATGCTCCCGGGAGGGCTCAAACCTCCAACCTTTTGGTTAACAGCCGAACGCGCTAGCCAATTGCGTCACGGAGAGAGTCGTGTTCCACTCTCACCACCCTAAGAACGTTTCTCCAAAGCTATCAGTGCAAAGAAAAAAAAGAGACACACCGCTCTCGGGAGGGCTCGAACCTCCAACCTTTCAGTTAACAGTTGATCGCGCTAGCCAAATCTGCCACGGAAACAGTCGTGCTCCACTCTCACCCCCATCAGAACACTCCTCGAAAGCTATCAGCGCAAAGACAAAAAAGTGACACACCGCGCTCGGGAGGACTCGAACCTCCAACCTTTTTGTTAACAGCCGAACGCGCTAGCCGATTGCGTCACGGAGACAGTCGTGCTCCACTCTCACCATGGTCAGAACATTTCTCCAAAGGAAGCAGCGCAAAGAAAAAAAAGCGACACACCGCTCATGGCAGGGCTCGAACCTCCAACCTTTTGGTTAACAGCCGACCATGCTAGCCAATTGCGCCACGTAGACAGTCGTGCTCTACTCACACCACCGTCAGAACATTTCTCCAAACCTATCAGCGCAAAGAAAAAAAAGAGACACACCGCTCTCCGGAGGGCTCGAACCTCCAAACTTTTGGTTAACAGCCGAACGCGCTAGCCAATTGCGTCACGGAGATAGTCGTGTTCCACTCTCACCACCCTCAGAACATTTCTCCAAAGCTATCAGCGTAAAGAAAAAAAGAGACACACCGCTCTCGGGAGGGCTCGAACCTCCAACCTTTTGGTTACCAGCCGATCGCGCTAGCCAATTGCGCCACGGAGATAGTTGTGCTCCACTCTCACCACCGTCAGAACATTTCTCCAAAGCTATCAGCGCGAAGAAAATAAGCAACACACCATTCATGGGAGGGCTCGAACCTCCAACCTTTTGTTTAACAGCTGATCGCGCCAGCCAATTGCGCCACGGAGCCATTCGTGCTCATCTCTCATCACGGTCAGAACTATTCTACAAAGCTATCAGCGCAAAGAAAAAAAGAGACACACCGCTCTCGGGACTGCTCGAACCTCCAAGCTTTTGGTTAACAGCTGAACGCGCTAGACAATTGCGCCCCGGAGATAGTCGTGCTCTATTCTCACCACGGTCATAACAGTCCTCAAAAGTATCAGCGCAAAGAAAAAAAGCGACACACCGCTCCCGGGAGAGCTCGAACCTCCAAACGTTCGGTTAACTGCCGATCGCGCCAGCCAATTGCGCAAGGAGACAGTCGTGCTCCACTCTCACCACTGTCAGATCATTCCTCCAAAGCTATCAGCGCAAGCAAAAAAAAGAGACATACCGCTCTCTGGAGAGCTCGAACATACAACCTTTCGGTTAACACCCGAACGCGCTAGCCCGTTGCGTCACGGAGATAGTCGTGTTCCACTCTAACCACCCTCAGAACATTTCTCCAAAGCTATCAGTGCGACAAAAAAGAGACACGCCGCTCTCGGGAGAGCTCGAACCTCCAACGTTTTGTTTAACAGGCGAATTTGCTAGCCAATTGCACCACGAAGATATTCGTGCTCCGCTCTCACCACCGTGCGAACATTTCTACAAAGCTATCAGCGCAAAGAAAAACAGCGACACAATGCTCCCGGTAGGGCTCGAACCTCCAACCTTTTAGTTAACAGTTGATCGCGCTAGCCAATTCTGCCACGGAAACAGTCGTGCTCCACTCTCACCGTCGTCAGAACATTCCTCCAAAGCTATCACCGCAAAGAAAAAAAAAGAGACACACCGCTCTCTGGAGGGCTCAAACCTCAAATCTTTTGGTTAACAGCCGAACGCGCTAGCCGATTGCGTCACGGAGAGAGTCGTGTTCCACTCTCACCACCCTAAGAACGTTTCTCCAAAGCTATCAGCGCAAAGAAAAAAAGAGACACACCGCTCTCGGGAGGGCTCGAACCTCCAAACTTTTCGTTAACAGCCGATCGTGCTAGCCAAATGCGCCACGTAGACAGTCGTGCTCTACTCTCACCACCGTCAGAACATTTCTTCATAGCTGTCAGCGCAAAGAAAAAAGAGACACACTGCTCTCGGGCGGGCTCGAACCTCCAACCTTTTGGTTAACAGCTTAACGCGCTAGCCAATTGCGCCATGGAGATAAACCTGCTCTACTCTCACCACCTTCAGAACATTTCTCCAAAGCTATCAGCGCAAAGAAAAAAAGCGACACACTGCTCCCGGGAGGGCTTGAACGTCCAACCTTTCAGTTAACAGTTGATCGCGCTAGCCAATTCTGCCACGGAAACAGTCGTGCTCCACTCTCACCCCCATCAGTACATTCCTCGAAAGCTATCAGCGCAAAGACAAAAAAGTGACACACCGCACTCCGGAAGGCTCAAACATCCAACCATGTGGTTAACAGCCGAATGCGCTAGCCAATTGCGTCACGGAGATAGTCGTGTTCTACTCTCACCACCCTGAGAACGTTTCTCCAAAGATATCAGCGCAAAGAAAAAAAGAGACCCACCGCTCTCGGGAGGGCTCGAACCTCCAACCTTTTGGTTAACAGCCGATCGCGCTAGCCAATTGTGTCACGGAGACAGTCGTGCTCCACTCTCACCACCATCAGAACATTTCTACAAAGCTATCAGCGCAAAGAAAAAGAGACACACCGCTCTCGGGAGGGCTCGAACCTCCAACGTTTTGGTTGACAGCCGAACGCGCTAGCCAATTGCGCCATGGAGATATTCTTGCCCCACTCTCACCACCGTCAGAACATTTCTACAAAGCTATCAGCGCAAAGAAAAAAAGAGACACACCACTCTCGGTAGGACTCGAACCTCCAACCTTTTTGTTAACAGCTGAACGCGCTAGCCATTTGCGCCCCGGAGATAGTCATGCTCCAATCTCACCACCGACAGAACATTTCTCCAAAGCTATCAGCCCAAAAAAAAGCGACACACCGCTCATGGGAGAGCTTGAACATCCAACCTTTTCATTAACAGCCGAACGCGCTAGCCAATTGCGTCACGGAGACAGTCGTGCTCCACTCTCACCATGGTCAGAACATTTCTCCAAATGTAGCAGCGCAAAAAAAGCGACACACCACTCATGGCAGGGCTCGAACCTCCAACCTTTTGGTTAACAGCCGATCGTGCTAGCCAATTGCGCCACGTAGACAGTCGTGCTCTACTCTCCTCACCGTCAGAACATTTCTCCACAGCTGTCAGCGCAAAGAAAAAAGAGACACACCAATCTCGGGAGGGCTCGAACCTCCAACATTTTGGTTAACAGCTGAATGCGCTAGCCAATTACGCCAAGGAGATAGTCGTGCTCATCTCTCATCACGGTCAGAACATTTCTACAAAGCTATCAGCGCAAAGAAAAAAAGAGACACACCGCTCTCGGGACTGCTCGAACCTCCAAGCTTTTGGTTCACAGCTGAACGCGCTAGCCAATTGCGCCCCGGAGATAGTCGTGCTCTATTCTCACCACGGTCATAACAGTCCTCAAATGTATCAGCGCAAAGAAAAAAAGCGACACACCGCTCCCGAGAGAGCTCGAACCTCCAAACGTTCGGTTAACAGCCGATCGCGCCAGCCAATTGCGCAAGGAGACAGTCGTGCTCCACTCTCACCACTGTCAGATCATTCCTCCAAAGCTATCAGCGCAAGGAAAAAAAAGAGACATACCGCTCTCTGGAGAACTCGAACCTACAACCTTTCGGTTAACAGCCGAACGCGCTAGCCAGTTGCGTCACGGAGATAGTCGTGTTCCACTCTCACCACCCTCAGAACATTTCTCCAAAGCTATCAGTGCGAAAAAAAGAGACACGCCGCTCTCGGGAGGACTCGAACCTCGAACGTTTTGTTGAACAGCCGAACTTGCTAGCCAATTGCACCACGGAGATATTCGTGCACCGCTCTCACCACCGTCCGAACTTTTCTACAAAGCTATCAGCGCAAAGAAAAAAAGCGACACAATGCTCCCGGGAGGGCTCGAACCTCCAACCTTTCAGTTAACGGTTGATCGCGCTAGCCAATTCTGCCACGGAAACAGTCGTGCTCCACTCTCACCACCGTCAGAACATTCCTCCAAAGCTATCAGTGCAAAGAAAAATAAGAGACACACCGCTCTCCGGAGGGCTCAAACCTCCAACCTTTGTGTTAACTGCCGAACGCGCTAGCCAATTGCGTCACGGAGAGAGTCGTGTTCCACTCTCACTACCATCAGAACGTTTCTCCAAAGCTATCAGCGCAAAGAAAAAAAAAAGAGACACACCGCTCTCGGGAGGGCTCGAACCTCCAACCTTTCGGTTAACAGCCGAATGCGCTAGCCAATTGCGTCAAGGAGATAGTCGTGTTCCACTCTCACCACCCTCAGAACATTTCTTCAAAGCTATCTGTGCGAAAAAACAAGAGACACGCCGCTCTCGGGAGGGCTCGAACCTCCAACGTTTTGTTTAACAGCCGAACTTGCTAGCCAATTGCACCACGAAGATATTCGTGCTCCGCTCTCACCACCGTGCGAACATTTCTACAAAACTATCAGCGCAAAGAAAAAAAGCGACACAATGCTCCCGGTGGGCTCGAACCTCCAACCTTTTAATTACCAGTTGATCGCGCTAGCGAATTCTGCCATGGAGACAGTCGTGCTCCACTCTCACCGCCGTCATAACATTCCTCCAAAGCTATCAGCGCAAAGAAAAAAAGAGAACACCGCTCTCCAGAGGGCTCAAACCTCCAACCTTTTGGTTGACAGCCGAACGCGCTAGCCAATTGCGTCACGGAGAGAGTCGTGTTCCACTCTCACCACCCTAAGAACGTTTCTCCAAAGCTATCAGCGCAAAGAAAAAAAGGAGACACACAGCTCTCCGGAGGGCTCGAACCTCCAAACTTTTCGTTAACAGCTGAACGTGCTAGCCATTTGCGCCCCGGAGATAGTCGTGCTCCAATCTCACCACCGTCAGAACATTTCTCCAAAGCTATCAGCGCAAAAAAACGACACACCGCTCATGGGAGGGCTTGAACCTCCAACCTTTCCGTTAACAGCCGAACGCGCTAGCCGATTGCGTCACGGAGACAGTCGTGCTCCACTTTCACCATGGTCAGAACATTTCTCCAAAGGATGCAGCGCAAAGAAAAAAAAGCGACACACCGCTCATGGCAGGGCTCGAACCTCCAACCTTTTGGTGAACAGCCAACCGTGCTAGCCAATTTCGCCACGTAGACAGTCGTGCTCTACTCTCTCCACCGTCAGAACATTTCTCCACAGCTGTCAGCGCAAAGAAAAAAGAGACACACCACTCTCGGGAAGGCTCGAACCTCCAACGTTTTGTTTAACAGCTCAACGCGCTAGACAATTGCGCCAAGGAGATAGTCGTGCTCTACTTTCACCATCGTCAGAACATTTCTCCAAACCTATCAGCGCAAAGAAAAAAAGCGACACACTGCTCCCGGGAGGGCTCGAACCTCCAACCTTTCAGTTAACGGCTGATCGCGCTAGCCAATTCTGCCACGGAAACAGTCGTGCTCCACTCTCACCACCGCCAGAACATTTCTCCAAAGCTATCAGCGCGAAGAAAAAAAAGAGACACACCGCTCTCCGGAGGGCTCGAACCTCCAACGTTCTGTTTAACAGCCGAACTTGCTAGCCAATTGCACCACGAAGATATTCGTGCTCCGCTCTCACCACCGTGCGAACATTTCTACAAAGCTATCAGCGCAAAAAAAGCGACACAATGCTCCCGGTAGGGCTCGAACCTCAACCTTTTAGTTAACAGTTCATCGCGCTAGCCAATTCTGCCACGAAAACAGTCGTGCTCCCCTCTCACCGCCGTCAAAACATTCCTCCAAAGCTATCAGCGCAAAGAAAAAAAAAGAGACACACCGCTCTCCGGAGGGCTTAAACCTCCAACCTTTTGGTTAACCGCCGAACGCGCTAGCCAATTGCGTCACGGAGAGAGTCGTGTTCCACTCTCACGATCCTAAGAACGTTTTTCCAAAGCTGTCAGCGCAAAGAAAAAAAAAAAGAGACATACAGCTCTCGGGAGGGCTCGAACCTCCAAACTTTTCGTTAACAGTCGATCGTGCTAGCCAAATGCGCCACGTAGACAGTCGTGCTCTACTCTCACCACCGTCAGAACATTTCTTCATAGCTGTCAGCGCAAAGAAAAAAGAGACACACCGCTCTCGGGCGGGCTCGAACCTCCAACCTTTTGGATAACAGCTTAATGCGCTAGCCAATTGCGCCAAGGAGATAAACCTGCTCTACTCTCACCACCGTCAGAACATTTCTCCAAAGCTATCAGCGCAAAGAAAAAAAGCGACACACTGCTACCGGGAGGGCTCGAACCTCCAAGCTTTCAGTTAACAGGTGATCGCGCTAGCCAAATCTGCCACGGAAACAGCCGTGCTCCACTCTCACCCCCATCAGAACACTCCTCGAAAGCTATCAGCGCAAAGACAAAAAAGTGACACACCAATCTCCGGAGGGCTCGAACCTCCAACCTTGTGGTTAACAGCCGAAGACGCTAGCCAATTGCGTCACGGAGATAGTCGTGTTCCACTCTCACCACCCTGAGAACGTTTCTCCAAAGATATCAGCGCAAAGGAAAAAAGAGACACACCGCTCTCGGGAGGGCTCGAACCTCCAACCTTTTGGTTAACAGCCGAACGCGCTAGCCAATTGCGCCATGGAGATATTCTTGCTCCAATCTCACCACCGTCAGAACATTTCTCCAAAGCCATCAGCCCAAAAAAGCGACACACTGCTCATCGGAGAGCTTGAACCTCCAACCTTTCCACTAACAGCCGAACGCGCTAGCCAACTGCGTCACGGAGACAGTCGTGCTCCACTCTCACCATGGTCAGAACATTTCTCCAAATGTAGCAGCGCAAAAAAGCGACACACCACTCATGGCAGGGCTCGAACCTCCAACCTTTTGGTTAAGAGCCGATCGTGCTAGCCAGTTGCGCCACGTAGACAGTCGTGCTCTTCTCTCCTCACCGTCAGAACATTTATCCACAGCTGTCAGCGCAAAGAAAAAAAGCGACACACTGCTCCCGGGAGGGCTCGAACCTCCAACGTTTTGTTTAACAGCTCAACGCGCTAGACAATTGCGCCAAGGAGATAGTCGTGCTCTACTTTCACCATCGTCAGAACATTTCTCCAAACCTATCAGCGCAAAGAAAAAAAGCGACACACTGCTCCCGGGAGGGCTCGAACCTCCAACCTTTCAGTTAACGGCTGATCGCGCTAGCCAATTCTGCCACGGAAACAGTCGTGCTCCACTCTCACCACCGTCAGAACATTTCTCCAAAGCTATCAGCGCAAAGAGAAAAAAGAGACACACCGCTCTCCGGAGGGCTCGAACCTCCAACGTTCTGTTTAACAGCCGAACTTGCTAGCCAATTGCACCACGAAGATATTCGTGCTCGGCTCTCACCACCGTGCGAACATTTCTACAAAGCTATCAGCGCAAAAAAAGCGACACAATGCTCCCGGTAGGGCTCGAACCTCAATCTTTTAGTTAACAGTTCATCGCGCTAGCCAATTCTGCCACGGAAACAGTCGTGCTCCACTCTCACCGCCGTCAGAACATTCCTCCAAAGCTATCAGCGCAAAGAAAAAAAAGAGACACACCGCTCTCCGGAGGGCTCAAACCTCCAACCTTTTGGTTAACAGCCGAACGCGCTGGCCAATTGCGTCACGGAGAGAGTCGTGTTCCACTCTCACCACCCTAAGAACGTTTCTCCAAAGCTATCAGCGCAAAGAAAAAAAAAGAGACATACAGCTCTCGGGAGGGCTCGAACCTCCAAACTTTTCGTTAACAGCCGATCGTGCTAGCCAAATGCGCCACGTAGACAGTCGTGCTCTACTCTCACCACCGTCAGAACATTTCTTCATAGCTGTCAGCGCAAAGAAAAAAGAGACACACCGCTCTCGGGCGGGCTCGAACCTCCAACCTTTTGGTTAACAGCTTAATGCGCTAGCCAATTGCGCCAAGGAGATAAACCTGCTCTACTCTCCCCACCGTCAGAACATTTCTCCAAAGCTATCAGCGCAAAGAAAAAAAGCGACACACTGCTACCGGGCGGGCTCGAACCTCCAACCTTTCAGTTAACAGTTGATCGCGCTAGCCAAATCTGCCACGGAAACAGTCGTGCTCCACTCTCACCCCCATCAGAACACTCCTCGAAAGCTATCAGCGCAAAGACAAAAAAGTGACACACCAATCTCCGGAGGGCTCGAACCTCCAACCTTGTGGTTAACAGCCGAACACGCTAGCCAATTGCGTCACGGAGATAGTCGTGTTCCACTCTCACTACCATGAGAACGTTTCTCCAAAGATATCAGCGCAAAGAAAAAAAGAGACACACCGCTCTCGGGAGGGCTCGAACCTCCAACCTTTTGGTTAACAGCCGATCGCGCTAGCCAATTGTGTCACGGAGACAGTCGTGCTCCATTCTCACCACCGTCAGAACATTTCTACAAAGCTATCAGCGCAAAGAAAAAAAGAGACACACCGCTCTCGGGAGGACTCGAACCTCCAACCTTTTTGTTAACAGCCGAACGCGCTAGCCAATTGCGCCATGGAGATATTCTTGCTCCAATCTCACCACCGTCAGAACATTTCTCCAAAGCTATCAGCCCAAAAAAGCGACACACTGCTCATCGGAGAGCTTGAACCTCCAACCTTTCCATTAACAGCCGAACGCGCTAGCCAATTGCGTCACGGAGACAGTCGTGCTCCACTCTCACCATGGTCAGAACATTTCTCCAAATGTAGCAGCGCAAAAAAAGCGACACACCACTCATGGCAGGGCTCGAACCTCCAACCTTTTGGTTAAGAGCCGATCGTGCTAGCCAGTTGCGCCACGTAGACAGTCGTGCTCTTCTCTCCTCACCGTCAGAACATTTCTCCACAGCTGTCAGCGCAAAGAAAAAAAGCGACACACTGCTCCCGGGAGGGCTCGAACCTCCAACGTTTTGTTTAACAGCTCAACGCGCTAGACAATTGCGCCAAGGAGATAGTCGTGCTCTACTTTCACCATCGTCAGAACATTTCTCCAAACCTATCAGCGCAAAGAAAAAAAGCGACACACTGCTCCCGGGAGGGCTCGAACCTCCAACCTTTCAGTTAACGGCTGATCGCGCTAGCCAATTCTGCCACGGAAACAGTCGTGCTCCACTCTCACCACCGCCAGAACATTTCTCCAAAGCTATCAGCGCAAAGAAAAAAAAGAGACACACCGCTCTCCGGAGGGCTCGAACCTCCAACGTTCTGTTTAACAGCCGAACTTGCTAGCCAATTGCACCACGAAGATATTCGTGCTCCGCTCTCACCACCGTGCGAACATTTCTACAAAGCTATCAGCGCAAAAAAGCGACACAATGCTCCCGGTAGGGCTCGAACCTCAACCTTTTAGTTAACAGTTCATCGCGCTAGCCAATTCTGCCACGGAAACAGTCGTGCTCCACTCTCACCGCCGTCAGAACATTCCTCCAAAGCTATCAGCGCAAAGAAAAAAAAGAGACACACCGCTCTCCGGAGGGCTTAAACCTCCAACCTTTTGGTTAACAGCCGAACGCGCTAGCCAATTGCGTCACGGAGAGAGTCGTGTTCCACTCTCACAATCCTAAGAACGTTTTTCCAAAGCTATCAGCGCAAAGAAAAAAAAGAGACATACAGCTCTCGGGAGGGCTCGAACCTCCAAACTTTTCGTTAACCGTCGATCGTGCTAGCCAAATGCGCCACGTAGACAGTCGTGCTCTACTGTCACCACCGTCAGAACATTTCTTCATAGCTGTCAGCGCAAAGAAAAAAGAGACACACCGCTCTCGGGCGGGCTCGAACCTCCAACCTTTTGGATAACAGCTTAATGCGCTAGCCAATTGCGCCAAGGAGATAAACCTGCTCTACTGTCACCACTGTCAGAACATTTCTCCAAAGCTATCAGCGCAAAGAAAAAAAGCGACACACTGCTACCGGGAGGGCTCGAACCTCCAAGCTTTCAGTTAACAGGTGATCGCGCTAGCCAAATCTGCCACGGAAACAGCCGTGCTCCACTCTCACCCCCATCAGAACACTCCTCGAAAGCTATCAGCGCAAAGACAAAAAAGTGACACACCAATCTCCGGAGGGCTCAAACCTCCAACCTTGTGGTTAACAGCCGAAGACGCTAGCCAATTGCGTCACGGAGATAGTCGTGTTCCACTCTCACCACCCTGAGAACGTTTCTCCAAAGATATCAGCGCAAAGAAAAAAAGAGACACACCGCTCTCGGGAGGGCTCGAACCTCCAACCTTTTGGTTAACAGCCGAACGCGCTAGCCAATTGCGCCATGGAGATATTCTTGCTCCAATCTCACCACCGTCAGAACATTTCTCCAAAGCCATCAGCCCAAAAAAGCGACACACTGCTCATCGGAGAGCTTGAACCTCCAACCTTTCCACTAACAGCCGAACGCGCTAGCCAACTGCGTCACGGAGACAGTCGTGCTCCACTCTCACCATGGTCAGAACATTTCTCCAAATGTAGCAGCGCAAAAAAGCGACACACCACTCATGGCAGGGCTCGAACCTCCAACCTTTTGGTTAAGAGCCGATCGTGCTAGCCAGTTGCGCCACGTAGACAGTCGTGCTCTTCTCTCCTCACCGTCAGAACATTTATCCACAGCTGTCAGCGCAAAGAAAAAAAGCGACACACTGCTCCCGGGAGGGCTCGAACCTCCAACGTTTTGTTTAACAGCTCAACGCGCTAGACAATTGCGCCAAGGAGATAGTCGTGCTCTACTTTCACCATCGTCAGAACATTTCTCCAAACCTATCAGCGCAAAGAAAAAAAGCGACACACTGCTCCCGGGAGGGCTCGAACCTCCAACCTTTCAGTTAACGGCTGATCGCGCTAGCCAATTCTGCCACGGAAACAGTCGTGCTCCACTCTCACCACCGTCAGAACATTTCTCCAAAGCTATCAGCGCAAAGAGAAAAAAGAGACACACCGCTCTCCGGAGGGCTCGAACCTCCAACGTTCTGTTTAACAGCCGAACTTGCTAGCCAATTGCACCACGAAGATATTCGTGCTCGGCTCTCACCACCGTGCGAACATTTCTACAAAGCTATCAGCGCAAAAAAAGCGACACAATGCTCCCGGTAGGGCTCGAACCTCAATCTTTTAGTTAACAGTTCATCGCGCTAGCCAATTCTGCCACGGAAACAGTCGTGCTCCACTCTCACCGCCGTCAGAACATTCCTCCAAAGCTATCAGCGCAAAGAAAAAAAAGAGACACACCGCTCTCCGGAGGGCTCAAACCTCCAACCTTTTGGTTAACAGCCGAACGCGCTGGCCAATTGCGTCACGGAGAGAGTCGTGTTCCACTCTCACCACCCTAAGAACGTTTCTCCAAAGCTATCAGCGCAAAGAAAAAAAAAGAGACATACAGCTCTCGGGAGGGCTCGAACCTCCAAACTTTTCGTTAACAGCCGATCGTGCTAGCCAAATGCGCCACGTAGACAGTCGTGCTCTACTCTCACCACCGTCAGAACATTTCTTCATAGCTGTCAGCGCAAAGAAAAAAGAGACACACCGCTCTCGGGCGGGCTCGAACCTCCAACCTTTTGGTTAACAGCTTAATGCGCTAGCCAATTGCGCCAAGGAGATAAACCTGCTCTACTCTCCCCACCGTCAGAACATTTCTCCAAAGCTATCAGCGCAAAGAAAAAAAGCGACACACTGCTACCGGGCGGGCTCGAACCTCCAACCTTTCAGTTAACAGTTGATCGCGCTAGCCAAATCTGCCACGGAAACAGTCGTGCTCCACTCTCACCCCCATCAGAACACTCCTCGAAAGCTATCAGCGCAAAGACAAAAAAGTGACACACCAATCTCCGGAGGGCTCGAACCTCCAACCTTGTGGTTAACAGCCGAACACGCTAGCCAATTGCGTCACGGAGATAGTCGTGTTCCACTCTCACTACCATGAGAACGTTTCTCCAAAGATATCAGCGCAAAGAAAAAAAGAGACACACCGCTCTCGGGAGGGCTCGAACCTCCAACCTTTTGGTTAACAGCCGATCGCGCTAGCCAATTGTGTCACGGAGACAGTCGTGCTCCATTCTCACCACCGTCAGAACATTTCTACAAAGCTATCAGCGCAAAGAAAAAAAGAGACACACCGCTCTCGGGAGGACTCGAACCTCCAACCTTTTTGTTAACAGCCGAACGCGCTAGCCAATTGCGCCATGGAGATATTCTTGCTCCAATCTCACCACCGTCAGAACATTTCTCCAAAGCTATCAGCCCAAAAAAGCGACACACTGCTCATCGGAGAGCTTGAACCTCCAACCTTTCCATTAACAGCCGAACGCGCTAGCCAATTGCGTCACGGAGACAGTCGTGCTCCACTCTCACCATGGTCAGAACATTTCTCCAAATGTAGCAGCGCAAAAAAAGCGACACACCACTCATGGCAGGGCTCGAACCTCCAACCTTTTGGTTAAGAGCCGATCGTGCTAGCCAGTTGCGCCACGTAGACAGTCGTGCTCTTCTCTCCTCACCGTCAGAACATTTCTCCACAGCTGTCAGCGCAAAGAAAAAAAGCGACACACTGCTCCCGGGAGGGCTCGAACCTCCAACGTTTTGTTTAACAGCTCAACGCGCTAGACAATTGCGCCAAGGAGATAGTCGTGCTCTACTTTCACCATCGTCAGAACATTTCTCCAAACCTATCAGCGCAAAGAAAAAAAGCGACACACTGCTCCCGGGAGGGCTCGAACCTCCAACCTTTCAGTTAACGGCTGATCGCGCTAGCCAATTCTGCCACGGAAACAGTCGTGCTCCACTCTCACCACCGCCAGAACATTTCTCCAAAGCTATCAGCGCAAAGAAAAAAAAGAGACACAACGCTCTCCGGAGGGCTCGAACCTCCAACGTTCTGTTTAACAGCCGAACTTGCTAGCCAATTGCACCACGAAGATATTCGTGCTCCGCTCTCACCACCGTGCGAACATTTCTACAAAGCTATCAGCGCAAAAAAGCGACACAATGCTCCCGGTAGGGCTCGAACCTCAACCTTTTAGTTAACAGTTCATCGCGCTAGCCAATTCTGCCACGGAAACAGTCGTGCTCCACTCTCACCGCCGTCAGAACATTCCTCCAAAGCTATCAGCGCAAAAAAAAAGAGACACACCGCTCTCCGGAGGGCTTAAACCTCCAACCTTTTGGTTAACAGCCGAACGCGCTAGCCAATTGCGTCACGGAGAGAGTCGTGTTCCACTCTCACAATCCTAAGAACGTTTTTCCAAAGCTATCAGCGCAAAGAAAAAAAAGAGACATACAGCTCTCGGGAGGGCTCGAACCTCCAAACTTTTCGTTAACCGTCGATCGTGCTAGCCAAATGCGCCACGTAGACAGTCGTGCTCTACTGTCACCACCGTCAGAACATTTCTTCATAGCTGTCAGCGCAAAGAAAAAAGAGACACACCGCTCTCGGGCGGGCTCGAACCTCCAACCTTTTGGATAACAGCTTAATGCGCTAGCCAATTGCGCCAAGGAGATAAACCTGCTCTACTGTCACCACTGTCAGAACATTTCTCCAAAGCTATCAGCGCAAAGAAAAAAAGCGACACACTGCTACCGGGAGGGCTCGAACCTCCAAGCTTTCAGTTAACAGGTGATCGCGCTAGCCAAATCTGCCACGGAAACAGCCGTGCTCCACTCTCACCCCCATCAGAACACTCCTCGAAAGCTATCAGCGCAAAGACAAAAAAGTGACACACCAATCTCCGGAGGGCTCAAACCTCCAACCTTGTGGTTAACAGCCGAAGACGCTAGCCAATTGCGTCACGGAGATAGTCGTGTTCCACTCTCACCACCCTGAGAACGTTTCTCCAAAGATATCAGCGCAAAGAAAAAAAGAGACACACCGCTCTCGGGAGGGCTCGAACCTCCAACCTTTTGGTTAACAGCCGAACGCGCTAGCCAATTGCGCCATGGAGATATTCTTGCTCCAATCTCACCACCGTCAGAACATTTCTCCAAAGCCATCAGCCCAAAAAAGCGACACACTGCTCATCGGAGAGCTTGAACCTCCAACCTTTCCACTAACAGCCGAACGCGCTAGCCAACTGCGTCACGGAGACAGTCGTGCTCCACTCTCACCATGGTCAGAACATTTCTCCAAATGTAGCAGCGCAAAAAAAGCGACACACCACTCATGGCAGGGCTCGAACCTCCAACCTTTTGGTTAAGAGCCGATCGTGCTAGCCAGTTGCGCCACGTAGACAGTCGTGCTCTTCTCTCCTCACCGTCAGAACAATTCTCCACAGCTGTCAGCGCAAAGAAAAAAAGCGACACACTGCTCCCGGGAGGGCTCGAACCTCCAACGTTTTGTTTAACAGCTCAACGCGCTAGACAATTGCGCCAAGGAGATAGTCGTGCTCTACTTTCACCATCGTCAGAACATTTCTCCAAACCTATCAGCGCAAAGAAAAAAAGCGACACACTGCTCCCGGGAGGGCTCGAACCTCCAACCTTTCAGTTAACGGCTGATCGCGCTAGCCAATTCTGCCACGGAAACAGTCGTGCTCCACTCTCACCACCGTCAGAACATTTCTCCAAAGCTATCAGCGCAAAGAAAAAAAGAGACACACCGCTCTCCGGACGGCTCGAACCTCCAACGTTCTGTTTAACAGCCGAACTTGCTAGCCAATTGCACCACGAAGATATTCGTGCTCCGCTCTCACCACCGTGCGAACATTTCTACAAAGCTATCAGCGCAAAAAAAGCGACACAATGCTCCCGGTAGGGCTCGAACCTCAATCTTTTAGTTAACAGTTCATCGCGCTAGCCAATTCTGCCACGGAAACAGTCGTGCTCCACTCTCACCGCCGTCAGAACATTCCTCCAAAGCTATCAGCGCAAAGAAAAAAAGAGACACACCGCTCTCCGGAGGGCTTAAACCTCCAACCTTTTGGTTAACAGCCGAACGCGCTAGCCAATTGCGTCACGGAGAGAGTCGTGTTCCACTCTCACAACCCTAAGAACGTTTTTCCAAAGCTATCAGCGCAAAGAAAAAAAAAGAGACATACAGCTCTCGGGAGGGCTCGAACCTCCAAACTTTTCGTTAACAGTCGATCGTGCTAGCCAAATGCGCCACGTAGACAGTCGTGCTCATCTCTCAACACGGTCAGAACATTTCTAGAAAGCTATCAGCGCAAAGAAAAAAACAGACACACCGCTCTCGGGAGGGCTCGAACCTCCAAGCTTTTGGTTAACAGCTGAACGCGCTAGCCAATTGCGCCCCGGAGATAGTCGTGTTCCACTCTCACCACCCTCAGAACATTTCTCCAAAGCTATCAGTGCGAAAAAAAGAGACACGCCGCTCTCGGGAGGGCTCGAACCTCGAACGTTTTGTTGAACAGCCGAACTTGCTAGCCAATTGCACCACGGAGATATTCGTGCACCGCTCTCACCACCGTCCGAACTTTTCTACAAAGCTATCAGCGCAAAGAAAAAAAGCGACACAATGCTCCCGGGAGGGCTCGAACCTCCAACCTTTCAGTTAACGGTTGATCGCGCTAGCCAATTCTGCCACGGAAACAGTCGTGCTCCACTCTCACCACCGTCAGAACATTCCTCCAAAGCTATCAGTGCAAAGAAAAATAAGAGACACACCGCTCTCCGGAGGGCTCAAACCTCCAACCTTTGTGTTAACTGCCGAACGCGCTAGCCAATTGCGTCACGGAGAGAGTCGTGTTCCACTCTCACTACCATCAGAACGTTTCTCCAAAGCTATCAGCGCAAAGAAAAAAAAAAGAGACACACCGCTCTCGGGAGGGCTCGAACCTCCAACCTTTCGGTTAACAGCCGAATGCGCTAGCCAATTGCGTCAAGGAGATAGTCGTGTTCCACTCTCACCACCGCCAGAACATTTCTCCAAAGCTATCAGCGCGAAGAAAAAAAAGAGACACACCGCTCTCCGGAGGGCTCGAACCTCCAACGTTCTGTTTAACAGCCGAACTTGCTAGCCAATTGCACCACGAAGATATTCGTGCTCCGCTCTCACCACCGTGCGAACATTTCTACAAAGCTATCAGCGCAAAAAAAGCGACACAATGCTCCCGGTAGGGCTCGAACCTCAACCTTTTAGTTAACAGTTCATCGCGCTAGCCAATTCTGCCACGAAAACAGTCGTGCTCCCCTCTCACCGCCGTCAGAACATTCCTCCAAAGCTATCAGCGCAAAGAAAAAAAAGAGACACACCGCTCTCCGGAGGGCTTAAACCTCCAACCTTTTGGTTAACCGCCGAACGCGCTAGCCAATTGCGTCACGGAGAGAGTCGTGTTCCACTCTCACGATCCTAAGAACGTTTTTCCAAAGCTGTCAGCGCAAAGAAAAAAAAAAGAGACATACAGCTCTCGGGAGGGCTCGAACCTCCAAACTTTTCGTTAACAGTCGATCGTGCTAGCCAAATGCGCCACGTAGAGAGTCGTGCTCTACTCTCACCACCGTCAGAACATTTCTTCATAGCTGTCAGCGCAAAGAAAAAAGATACACACCGCTCTCGGGCGGGCTCGAACCTCCAACCTTTTGGATAACAGCTTAATGCGCTAGCCAACTGCGCCAAGGAGATAAACCTGCTCTACTCTCACCACCGTCAGAACATTTCTCCAAAGCTATCAGCGCAAAGAAAAAAAGCGACACACTGCTACCGGGAGGGCTCGAACCTCCAAGCTTTCAGTTAACAGGTGATCGCGCTAGCCAAATCTGCCACGGAAACAGCCGTGCTCCACTCTCACCCCCATCAGAACACTCCTCGAAAGCTATCAGCGCAAAGACAAAAAAGTGACACACCAATCTCCGGAGGGCTCGAACCTCCAACCTTGTGGTTAACAGCCGAAGACGCTAGCCAATTGCGTCACGGAGATAGTCGTGTTCCACTCTCACCACCCTGAGAACGTTTCTCCAAAGATATCAGCGCAAAGGAAAAAAGAGACACACCGCTCTCGGGAGGGCTCGAACCTCCAACCTTTTGGTTAACAGCCGAACGCGCTAGCCAATTGCGCCATGGAGATATTCTTGCTCCAATCTCACCACCGTCAGAACATTTCTCCAAAGCCATCAGCCCAAAAAAGCGACACACTGCTCATCGGAGAGCTTGAACCTCCAACCTTTCCACTAACAGCCGAACGCGCTAGCCAACTGCGTCACGGAGACAGTCGTGCTCCACTCTCACCATGGTCAGAACATTTCTCCAAATGTAGCAGCGCAAAAAAAGCGACACACCACTCATGGCAGGGCTCGAACCTCCAATCTTTTGGTTAAGAGCCGATCGTGCTAGCCAGTTGCGCCACGTAGACAGTCGTGCTCTTCTCTCCTCACCGTCAGAACATTTCTCCACAGATGTCAGCGCAACGAAAAAAAGCGACACACTGCTCCCGGGAGGGCTCGAACCTCCAACGTTTTGTTTAACAGCTCAACGCGCTAGACAATTGCGCCATGGAGATAGTCGTGCTCTACTTTCACCATCGTCAGAACATTTCTCCAAACCTATCAGCGCAAAGAAAAAAAGCGACACACTGCTCCCGGGAGGGCTCGAACCTCCAACCTTTCAGTTAACGGCTGATCGCGCTAGCCAATTCTGCCACGGAAACAGTCGTGCTCCACTCTCACCACCGTCAGAACATTTCTCCAAAGCTATCAGCGCAAAGAAAAAAAAGAGACACACCGCTCTCCGGAGGGCTCGAACCTCCAACGTTCTGTTTAACAGCCGAACTTGCTAGCCAATTGCACCACGAAGATATTCGTGCTCCGCTCTCACCACCGTGCGAACATTTCTACAAAGCTATCAGCGCAAAAAAAGCGACACAATGCTCCCGGTAGGGCTCGAACCTCAATCTTTTAGTTAACAGTTCATCGCGCTAGCCAATTCTGCCACGGAAACAGTCGTGCTCCACTCTCACCGCCGTCAGAACATTCCTCCAAAGCTATCAGCGCAAAGAAAAAAAAGAGACACACCGCTCTCCGGAGGGCTTAAACCTCCAACCTTTTGGTTAACAGCCGAACGCGCTAGCCAATTGCGTCACGGAGAGAGTCGTGTTCCACTCTCACAACCCTAAGAACGTTTTTCCAAAGCTATCAGCGCAAAGAAAAAAAAAGAGACATACAGCTCTCGGGAGGGCTCGAACCTCCAAACTTTTCGTTAACAGTCGATCGTGCTAGCCAAATGCGCCACGTAGACAGTCGTGCTCTACTCTCACCACCGTCAGAACATTTCTTCATAGCTGTCAGCGCAAAGAAAAAAGAGACACACCGCTCTCGGGCGGGCTCGAACCTCCAACCTTTTGGATAACAGCTTAATGCGCTAGCCAATTGCGCCAAGGAGATAAACCTGCTCTACTCTCACCACCGTCAGAACATTTCTCCAAAGCTATCAGCGCAAAGAAAAAAAGCGACACACTGCTACCGGGAGGGCTCGAACCTCCAAGCTTTCAGTTAACAGGTGATCGCGCTAGCCAAATCTGCCACGGAAACAGCCGTGCTCCACTCTCACCCCCATCAGAACACTCCTCGAAAGCTATCAGCGCAAAGACAAAAAAGTGACACACCAATCTCCGGAGGGCTCGAACCTCCAACCTTGTGGTTAACAGCCGAAGACGCTAGCCAATTGCGTCACGGAGATAGTCGTGTTCCACTCTCACCACCCTGAGAACGTTTCTCCAAAGATATCAGCGCAAAGAAAAAAAGAGACACACCGCTCTCGGGAGGGCTCGAACCTCCAACCTTTTGGTTAACAGCCGAACGCGCTAGCCAATTGCGCCATGGAGATATTCTTGCTCCAATCTCACCACCGTCAGAACATTTCTCCAAAGCTATCAGCCCAAAAAAGCGACACACTGCTCATCGGAGAGCTTGAACCTCCAACCTTTCCACTAACAGCCGAACGCGCTAGCCAACTGCGTCACGGAGACAGTCGTGCTCCACTCTCACCATGGCCAGAACATTTCTCCAAATGTAGCAGCGCAAAAAAAAGCGACATACCACTCATGGCAGGGCTCGAACCTCCAACCTTTTGGTTAACAGCCGACCGTGCTAGCCAATTGCGCGACGTAGACAGTCGTGCTCTACTCTCTCCACCGTCAGAACATTTCTCCACAGCTGTCAGCACAAAAAAAAAGAGACACAACACTCTCGGGAGGGCTCGAACCTCCAACCTTTTGGTTAACAGCTCAACGCGCTAGCCAATTGCGCCAAGGAGATAGTTGTGCTCTACTTTCACCACCGTCAGATCATTTCTCCAAACCTATCAGCGCATAGAAAAAAAGCGACACACTGCTCCCGGGTGGGCTCGAACCTCCAACCTTTCAGTTAATGGTTGATCGCGCTAGCCAATTGCGCCACGGAGCCATTCGTGCTCATCTCTCAACACGGTCAGAACATTTCTAGAAAGCTATCAGCGCAAAGAAAAAAACAGACACACCGCTCTCGGGAGGGCTCGAACCTCGAACGTTTTGTTTAACAGCCGAACTTGCTAGCCTATTGCACCACGGAGATATTCGTGCTCCGCTCTCACCACCGTCCGAACATTTCTACAAAGCTATCAGCGCAAAGAAAAAAAGCGACACAATGCTCCCGGGAGGGCTCGAACCTCCAACCTTTCAGTTAACAGTTGATCGCGCTAGCCAATTCTGCCACGGAAACAGCCGTGCTCCACTCTCACCACCGTCAGAACATTCCTCCAAAGCTATCAGCGCAAAGAAAAAAAAGAGACACACCGCTCTCCGGAGGGCTCAAACCTCCAACCTTTGTGTTAACAGCCGAACGCGCTAGCCAATTGCGTCACGGAGAGAGTCGTGTTCCACTCTCACCACCCTCAGAACGTTTCTCCAAAGCTATCAGCGCAAAGAAAAAAAAGAGACACACCGCTCTCGGGAGGGCTCGAACCTCCAACCTTTCGATTAACAGCCGAATGCGCTAGCCAATTGCGTCACGGAGATAATCGTGTTCCACTCTTACCACCCTCAGAACAATTCTCCAAAGCTATCAGCGCAAAGAAAAAAAAGAGACACACCGCTCTCCGGAGGGCTCGAACCTCCAACGTTTTGTTTAACAGCCGAACTTGCTAGCCAATTGCACCACAAAGATATTCGTGCTCCGCTCTCACCACCGTGCGAACATTTCTACAAAGCTATCAGCGCAAAAAAAAGCGACACAATGCTCCCGGTAGGGTTCGAACCTCAACCATTTAGTTAACAGTTCATCGCGCTAGCCTATTCTGCCACGGAAACAGTCGTGCTCCACTCTCACCGCCGTCAGAACATTCCTCCAAAGCTATCAGCGCAAAGAAAAAAAAAGAGACATACAGCTCTCGGGAGGGCTCGAACCTCCAAACTTTTCGTTAACAGCCGATCGTGCTAGCCAAATGCGCCACGTAGACAGTCGTGCTCTACTCTCACCACCGTCAGAACATTTCTTCATAGCTGTCAGCGCAAAAAAAAAGAGACACACCGCTCTCGGGCGGGCTCGAACCTCCAACCTTTTGGTTAACAGCTTAATGCGCTAGCCAATTGCGCCAAGGAGATAAACCTGCTCTACTCTCACCACCGTCCGAACATTTCTCCAAAGCTATCAGCGCAAAGAAAAAAAGCGACACACTGCTACCGGGAGGGCTCGAACCTCCAACCTTTCAGTTAACAGTTGATCGCGCTAGCCAAATCTGCCAAGGAAACAGTCGTGCTCCACTCTCACCTCCATCAGAACACTCCTCGAAAGCTATCAGCGCAAAGACAAAAAAGTGACACACCAATCTCCGGAGGGCTCGAACCTCCAACCTTGTGGTTAACAGCCGAACACGCTAGCCAATTGCGTCACGGAGATAGTCGTGTTCCACTCTCACCACCATCAGAACATTTCTCCCTAGCTGTCAGCGCAAAAAAAGAGACACACTGCTCCCGGGAGGGCTCGAACCTCCAACCTTTCAGTTAACAGTTGATTGCGCTAGCCAATTCTGCCACGGAAACAGTCCTGCTCCACTCTCACCCCCATCAGAACACTCCTCGAAAGCTATCAGCGCAAAGACAAAAAAGTGACACACCGCGCTCGGGAGTACTCGAACCTCCAACCTTTTTGTTAACAGCTGAACGCGCTAGCCATTAGCGCCCCGGAGATAGTCATGCTCCAATCTCACCACCGTCAGAACATTTCTCCAAAGCTATCAGCGAAAAAAAGCGACACACCGCTCATGGGAGGGCTTGAACCTCCAACCTTTCCGTTAACAGCCGAACGCGCTAGCCGATTGCGTCACGGAGACAGTCGTGCTCCACTCTCACCATGGTCAGAACATTTCTCCAAAGGAAGCAGCGCAAAGACGAAAAAGCGACACACCGCTCATGGCAGGGCTCGAACCTCCAACCTTTTGGTTAACAGCCGACCGTGCTAGCCAATTTCGCCACGTAGACAGTCGTGCTCTCCTCTCACCACCGTCAGAACATTTCTCGACAGCTGTCAGCGCAAAGAAAAAAGAGACACACCACTCTCGGTAGGGCTCGAACCTCTAACCTTTTGGTTAACAGCTCAACGCGCTAGCCAATTGCGCCAAGGAGAATCTCGTGCTCTACTTTCACCACCGTCAGAACATTTCTCCAAAGCTATCAGCGCAAAGAAAAAAAAGAGACACACCGCTCTCGGGAGGGCTCGAACCTCCAACCTTTTGGTTACCAGCCGATCGCGCTAGCTAATTGCGCCACGGAGATAGTCGTGCTCCACTCTCACCACCGTCAGAACATTTCTCCAAAGCTATCAGCGCGAAGAAAAAAAGCAACACACCACTCATGGGAGGGATCGAACCTCCAACCTTTTGTTTAACAGCTCATCGCGCCAGCCAATTGCGCCACGGAGCCATTCGTGCTCATCTCTCATCACGGTCAGAACATTTCTACAAAGCTATCAGCGCAAAGAAAAAAAGAGACACACCGCTCTCGGTAGGGCTCGAACCTGCAAGCTTTTGGTTAACTGCTGAACGCGCTAGCCAATTGCGCCCCGGAGATAGTCGTGCTCTATTCTCACCACGGTCATAACAGTCCTCAAAGGTATCAGCGCAAAGAAAAAAAGCGACACACCGCTCCCGGGAGAGCTCGAACCTCCAAACGTTCGGTTACCAGCCGATCGCGCCAGCCAATTGCGCAAGAAGACAGTCGTGCTCCACTTTCACCACCGTCAGATCATCCCTCCAAAGCTATCAGCGCAAGGAAAAAAAAGAGACATACTGCTCTCTGGAGGGCTCGAACCTACAACCTTTCGGTTAACAGCCGAACGCGCTAGCCAGTTGCCTCACGGAGATAGTCGTGTTCCACTCTCACCACCCTCAGAACATTTCTCCAAAGCTATCAGTGCGAAAAAAAAGAGACACGCCGCTTTCGGGAGGGCTCGAACCTCCAACGTTTTGTTTAACAGCCGAACTTGCTAGCCACATGCACCACAGAGATATTCGTGCTCCGCTCTCACCAGCGTCCGAACATTTCTACAAAGCTATCAGCGCAAAGAAAAAAGCGACACAATGCTCTTGGGAGGGCTCGAACCTCCAACCTTTTGGTTAACAGCTTAACGCGCTAGCCAATTGCGCCAAGGAGATAAGCGTACCCTACTCTCACCACCGTCAGAACACTTCTCCAAAGCTATCAGCGCAAAGAAAAAAGAGAGACACACCGCTCTCCGGATGGCTCAAACCTCCAACCTTTGTGTTAACAGCCGAACGCGCTAGCCAATTGCGTCACGGGGAGAGTCGTGTTCCACTATCACAACCCTCAGAACGTTTCTCCAAAGCTATCAGCGCAAAGAAAAAAAAAGAGACACACCGCTCTCGGGAGGGCTCGAACCTCCAAACTTTTCGTTAACAGCCGATCGTGCTAGCCAATTGCGCCACGTAGACAGTCGTGCTCTACTCTCACCACCGTCAGAACATTTCTCCACAGCTGTCAGTGCAAAGAAAAAAGAGACACACCACCCTCGGGAGGGCTCGAACCTCCAACCTTTTGGTTAACAGCTGAACGCGCTAGCCATTTGCGCCCCGGAGATAGTTGTGCTCCAATCTCACCACCGTCAGAACATTTCTCCAAAGCTATCACCGCAAAGAAATAAAGCGACACACTGCTTCCGGGAGGGCTCGAACCTCCAACCTTTCAGTTAACAGTTGATCGCGCTAGCCAATTTTGCCACGGAAACAGTCGTGCTCCACTCTCACCACCGTCAGAACATTTCTCCAAAGCTATCAGCGCAAAGAAAAAAAGAGACACACCGCTCTCCGGAGGGCTCGATTCTCCAAACTTTTGGTTAACAGCCGAACGCTGTAGCCAATTGCGTCACGGAGATAGTCGTGTTCCACTCTCACCACCGTCAGAACATTTCTCCCTAGCTGTCAGCGCAAACAATAAAGAGACACACTGCTCTTGGGAGGGCTCGAACCTCTTACCTTTTGGTTAACAGCTCAACGCGCTAGCCAATTGCGCCAAGGAGATAGTCGTGCTCTACTCTCACCACCATCAGAACATTTCTGCAAACCTATCAGCGCAAAGAAAAAAAAGCGACACTGCTCCCGGGAGGGCTCGAACCTCCAACCTTTCAGTTAACAGTGGATCGCGCTAGTCAATTCTGCCACGGAAACAGTCGTGCTCCACTCTCACCACCGTCAGAACATTTCTCCAAAGCTATCAGCGCAAAGAAAAAAAGAGACACACCGCTCTCCGGAGGGCTCGAACCTACAAACTTTTGGTTAACAGCAGAACGCGCTAGCCAATTGCGTCACGGAGATAGTCGTGTTCCACTCTCACCACCCTCAGAACATTTCTCCAAAGCTATCAGCGCAAAGAAAAAAAGAGACACACCGCTCTCGGGAGGGCTCGAACCTCCAAGCTTTTGGTTAACAGCTGAACGCGCTAGCCAATTGCGCCCCGGAGATAGTCGTGCTCTATTCTCACCACGGTCATAACAGTCTTCAAAGGTATCAGCGGAAAGAAAAAAAGCGACACACCGCTCGCGGGAGAGCTCGAACCTCCAAACGTTCGGTTAACAGCCAATCGCGCCAGCCAATTGCGCAAGGAGACAGTCGTGCTCCACTCTCACCACCGTCAGATCATTCCTCTAAAGCTATCAGCGCAAGGATAATAAAGAGACATACCGCTCTCTGGAGGGCTGGAACCTCCTACCTTTCGGTTAACAGCCGAACGCGCTAGCCAGTTGCGTCACTGAGATAGTCGTGTTCCACTCTCACCACCCTCAGAACATTTCTCCAAAGCTATCAGTGCGAAAAAAAAGAGACACGCCGCTCTCGGGAGGGCTCGAACCCCCAACGTTTTGTTACACAGCCGAACTTGCTAGCCAATTGCACCATAGAGATATTCGTGCTCCGCTCTCACCACCGTCCGAACATTTCTACAAAGCGATCAGCGCAAAGAAAAAAAGCGACACAATGCTCCCGGGAGGGCTCGAAACTCCAACCTTTCAGTTAACAGTTGATCGCGCTAGCCAATTCTGCCACGGAAACAGTCGTGCTCCACTCTCACCACCGTCAGAACATTCCTCTAAAGCTATCAGCGCAAAAAAAAGAGACACACCGCTCTCCGGAGGGCTCCAACCTCCAATCTTTGTGTTAACAGCCGAACGCGCTAGCCAATTGCGCCATGGAGATATTCTTGCCCCACTCTCACCACCATCAGAACATTTCTACAAAGCTATCAGCGCAAAAAAAAGAGACACACCGCTCTCGGGAGGACTCGAACCTCCAACCTTTTTGTTAACAGCTGAACGCGCTAGCCATTTGCGCCCCGGAGATAGTCCTGCTCCAATCTCACCACCGTCAGAAGATTTCTCCAAAGCTATCAGCCCAAAAAAAGCGACACACCGCTCATGGGAGGGCTTGAACCTCCAACCTTTTCGTTAACAGCCGAACGCGCTAACCAATTGCGTCACGGAGACAGTCGTGCTCCACTCTCACCATGGTCAGAACATTTCTCCAAAGGTAGCAGCGCAAAGAAAAAAAAGCGACACACCGCCCATGGCAGGGCTCGAACCTCCAACCTTTCAGTTAACAGTTGATCGCGCTAGCCAAGTCTGCCATGGAAACAGTCGTGCTCCACTCTCCCCACCGTCAGAACATTCCTCCAAAGCTATCAGCGCGAAGAAAAAAAAAGAGACACACCGCTCTCTGGAGGGCTCGAACCCCAAACCTTTTGGTTAACAGCCGAACGCGCTAGCCAATTGCGTCACGGAGATAGTCGTGTTCCACTTTCACCACCCTCAGAACATTTCTCCAAAGCTATCAGCGCGAAGAAAAAAAGAGACACACCACTCTCGGGAGGGCTCGAACCTCCAACCTTTTGGTTAACAGCCGATCGCGCTAGCCAATTGCGCCACGGAGATAGTCGTGCTCCACTCTCACCACCGTCAGAATATTTCTCCAAAGCTATCAGCGCGAAGAAAAAAAGCGACACACCGCTCCCGGGAAAGCTCGAACCTTCAAACGTTCGGTTAACAGCCGATTGCGCTAGCCAATTCTGCCACGGAAACAGTCGTGCTCCACTCTCACAACCGTCAGAACATTCCTCTAAAGCTATCAGCGCAAAAAAAAGAGACACACCGCTCTCCTGAGGGCTCAAACCTCCAACCTTTGTGTTAACAGCCGAACGCGCTAGCCAATTGCGTCACGGAGAGAGTCGTGTTCCGCTCTCACCACCCTCAAAACGTTTCTCCAAAGCTATCAGCGCAAAGAAAAAAAAGAGACACACCGCTCTCGGGAGGGCTCGAACCTCCAAACTTTTCGTTAACAGCCGATCGTGCTTGCCAAATGCGCCACGTAGACAGACGTGCTCTACTCTCACCACCGTCAGAACATTTCTCCATAGCAGTCAGCGCAAAGAAAAAAGAGACACACCGCTCTCGGGAGGGCTCGAACCTCCAACCTTTTGGTTAACAGCTTAACGCACTAGCCAATTGCGCCAAGGAGATAAACGTGCTCTACTCTCACTACCGTCAGAACATTTCTCCAAAGCTATCAGCGCAAAGAAAAAAAGCGACACACTGCTCCCGGGAGGGCTCGAACGTCCAATCTTTCAGTTAACAGTTGATCGTGCTAACCAAATCTGCCACGGAAACAGTCGTGCTCCACTCTCACCCCCATCAGAACACTCCTCGAAAGCTATCAGCGCAAAGACAAAAAAGTGACACACCGCTCTCCGGAGGGCCCGAACCTCCAACCTTTTGGTTAACAGTCGAACGCGCTAGCCAATTGCGTCACGGAGATAGTCGTGTTCCACTCTCACCACCCTGAGAACGTTTCTGCAAAGCTATCAGCGCAAAGGAAAAAAGAGACACACCGCTCTCGGGAGGGCTCGAACCTCAAACCTTTTGGTTAACAGCCGATCGCGCTAGCCAATTGTGCCACGGAGACAGTCGTGCTCCACTCTCACCACCGTCAGAACATTTCTACAAAGCTATCAGCGCAAAGAAAAAAAGAGACACACCGCTCTCGGGAGGGCTCGGACCTCCAATGTTTTTGTTGACAGCCGAACGCGCTAGCCAATTGCGCCATGGAGATATTCTTGCCCCACTCTCACCACCGTCAGAACATTTCTACAAAGCTATCAGCGCATAGAAAGCGACACACCGCTCATAGGAAGGCTTGAACCTCCAACCTTTCCGTTAACAGCCGAACGCGCTAGCCAATTGCGTCACGGAGACAGTCGTGCTCCACTCTCACCATGGTCAGAACATTTCTCCAAAGGTAGCAGCGCAAAGAAAAAAAAGCGACACACCGCCCATGGCAGGGCTCGAACCTCCAACCTTTCAGTTAACAGTTGATCGCGCTAGCCGAATCTGCCACGGAAACAGTCGTGCTCCACTCTCACCCCCATCAGAACACTCCTCGAAAGCTATCAGCGCAAAGACAAAAAAGTGACACACCGCTCTCCGGAGGGCTCGAAGCCCCCAACCTTTTGGTTAACAGCCGAACGCGCTAGCCAATTGCGTCACGGAGATAGTCGTGTTCCACTTTCACCACCCTCAGAACATTTCTCCAAAGCTATCAGCGCGAAGAAAAAAAGCAACACACCACTCAAGGGAGGGCTCGAACTTCCAACCTTTTGGTTAACAGCTGATTGCGCTAGCCTATTGCGCCATGGAGACATTCGTGCTCAACTCTCATCACATTCAGAACATTTCTATAAAGCTATCAGCGCAAAGAAAAAAAGAGACACACCGCTCTCGGGAGGGCTCGAACCTCGAACCTTTTGGTTAACAGCTGAACGCGCTAGCCATTTGCGCCCCGGAGATAGTCGTGCTCTATTCTCACCACGGTCATAACATTCCTCAAAGGTATCAGCGCAAAGAAAAAAAGGGACACACCGCTCCCGGGAAAGCTCGAACCTTCAAACGTTCGGTTAACAGCCGATCGCGCTAGCCAATTGCGCAAGGAGACAGTCGTGCTCCACTCTCACCACCGTCAGAACATTCCTCAAAAGCTATCAGCGCAAGGAAAAAAAAGAGACACACCGCTCTCCGGAGGGCTCAAACCTCCAACCTTTTGGTTAACAGCCGAATGCGCTAGCTAATTGCGTCACGGAGAGAGTCGTCTTCCACTCTCACCACCCTCAGAACGTTTCTCCAAAGCTATCAGCGCAAAGAAAAAAAGAGACACACCGCTCACGGGAGGGCTCGAACCTCCAAACGTTTGGTTAACAGCCGATCGTGCTAGCCAAATGCGCCACGTAGACAGTCGTGCTCTACTCTCACCACCGTCAGAACATTTCTCTATAGCTGTCAGCGCAAATAAAAAAGAGACACACCACTCAGGGGAGGGCTCGAACCTCCAACCTTTTGGTTAACAGCTTAACGCGCTAGCCAATTGCGTCAAGAAAATAAACGTGCTCTACTCTCAACACCGTCAGAACATTTCTCCAAAGCTATCAGCGCAAAGAAAAAAAGCTACACACTGCTCCCGAGAGGGCTCGAACCTCCAACCTTTCAGTTAACAGTTGATCGCGCTAGACAAATCTGCCACGGAAACAGTCGTGCTCCACTCTCACCCCCTTCAGAACACTCCTCGAAAGCTATCAGCGCAAAGACAAAAAAGAGACACACCGCTCTCGGGAAGGCTCGAACCTCAAACCTTTTGGTTAACAGCCGATCGAGCTAGCCAAATGCGCCACGTAGACAGTCGTGCTCTACTCTCACCACCGTCAGAACATTTCTCCATAGCTGTCAGCGCAAAGAAAAAAGACACACCGCTCTCGGGAGGGCTCGAACCTCCAACCTTTTGGATAACAGCTTAATGCGCTAGCCAATCGCGCCAAGGAGATAAACGTGCTGTACTCTAACCACCGTCAGAACATTTCTCCAAAGCTATCAGCGCAAAGAAAAAAAGCGACACACTGCTCCCGGGAGGGCTCGAACCTCCAACCTTTCAGTTAACAGTTGATCGCGCTAGCCAAATCTGCCGCGGAAACAGTCCTGCTCCACTCTCACCCCCATCAGAACACTCCTCGAAAGCTATCAGCGCAAAGACAAAAATGTGAAACACCGCACTCCGGAGGGCTCAAACCTCCAACCTTTTGGTTAACAGCCGAACGCGCTAGCCAATTGCGTCACGGAGATAGTCGTGTTACTCTATCACTACCCTGAGAACGTTTCTCCAAAGCTATCAGCGCAAAGAAAAAAAGAGACACACTGCTCTCTGGAGGGCTCGAACCTCAAACCTTTTGATTAACAGCCGATCACGCTAGCCACTTGTGCCACGGAGACAGTCGTGCTCCACTCTCACCACCGTCAGAACAATTCTACAAAGCTATCAGCGCAAAGAAAAAAAGAGACACACCGCTGTCAGGAGGCCTCGAACCTCCAACGTTTTAGTTGACAGCCGAACGAGCTAGCAAATTGCGCCATGGAGATATTCTTGCCCCACTCTCACCACCGTCAGAACATTTCTAGAAAGCTATCAGCGCAAAGAAAAAAAGAGACACACCGCTCTTGGGAGGACTCGAACCTCCAACCTTTTTGTTAACAGCTGAACGCGCTAGCTATTTGCGCCCCGGAGATAGTCGTGCTCCAATCTCACCATCGTCAGAACATTTCTCCAAAGCTATCAGCCCAAAAAAAGCGGCACACCGCTCATGGGAGGGCTTGAACCTCCAACCTTTCCGTTAACAGCCGAACGCGCTAGCCAATTGCGTCACGGATACAGTCATGCTCCACTCTCACCAGGGTCAGAACATTTCTCCAAAGGTAGCAGCACAAAGAAAATAAAGCGACACACCGCTCATGGCAGGGCTCGAACCTCCAACCTTTTGGTTAACAGCCGATCGTGCTAGCCAATTGCGCCACGTAGACAGTCGTGCTCTACTCTCCTCACCGTCAGAACATTTCTCCACAGCTGTCAGTGCAAAGAAAAAAGAGACACACCACCCTCGGGAGGGCTCGAACCTCCAACCTTTTGGTTAAGAGCTGAACGCGCTAGCCAATTGCGCCAAGGCGATAGTCGTGCTCCATTCTCACCACCGTCAGAACATTTCTCCAAAGCTATCAGCGCAAAGAAAAAAAGAGACACACCGCTATCCGGGGGCTCGAACCTCCAAACTTTTGGTTAACAGCCGAACGCTCTAGCCAATTGCGTCACGGAGATAGTCGTGTTCCACTCTCACCACCGTCAGAACATTTCTCCCTAGCTGTCAGCGCAAAGAATCAAGAGACACACTGCTCTTGGGAGGGCTCGAACCTCCAACCTTTTGGTTAACAGCTCAACGCGCTAGCCAATTGCACCAAGGAGATGGTCGTGCTCTACTCTCATACCATCAGAACATTTCTCCAAACCTATCAGCGCAAAGAAAAAAAAGCGACACACTGCTCCCGGGAGGGCTCGAACCTCCAACGTTTTGTTTAACAGCCGAACTTGCTAGCCAGTTGCACTACGAAGATATTCGTTCTCCGCTCTCACCACCGTGCGAACATTTCTACAAAGCTATCAGCGCAAAGAAAAAAAGCGACACAATGCTCCCGGGAGGGCTCGAACCTCCAACCTTTTAGTTAACAGTTGATCGCGCTAGCTAATTCTGCCACGGAAACAGACGTGCTCCACTCTCACCGCCGTCAGAACATTCCTCCAAAGCTATCAGCGCAAAGAAAAAAAAGAGACATACCGCTCTCCGGAGGGCTCAAACCTCCAACCTTTTGGTTAACAGCCGAACGCGCTAGCCAATTGCGTCACGGAGAGAGTCGTGTTCCACTCTCACCACCCTAAGAACGTTTCTCCAAAGCTATCAGCGCAAAGAAAAAAAGACACACCGCTCTCGGGAGGGCTTGAACCTCCAAACTTTTCGTTAACAGCCGATCGTGCTAGCCAAATGCGCCACGTAGACAGTCGTGCTCTACTCTCACCACCGTCAGAACATTTCTTCATAGCTGTCAGCGCAAAGAAAAAAGAGACACACCGCTCTCGGGCGGGCTCGAACCTCCAACCTTTTGGTTAACAGCTTAACGCGCTAGCCAATTGCGCCAAGGAGATAAACCTGCTCTACTCTCACCACCGTCAGAACATTTCTCCAAAGCTATCAGCGCAAAGAAAAAAGCGACACACTGCTCCTGGGAGGGCTCGAACCTCCAACCTTTCAGTTAACAGTTGATCGCGCTAGCCAAATCTGCCCCGGAAACAGTCGTGCTCCACTCTCACCCCCATCAGAACACTCCTCGAAAGCTATCAGCGCAAAGACAAAAAAGAGACACACCGCTCTCGGGAGGGCTCTAACCTCAAACCTTTTGCTTAACAGCCGATCGCGCTAGCCAATTGTGTCATGGAGACAGTCGTGCTCTACTCTCCTCACCGTCAGAACATTTCTCCACAGCTGTCAGCGCAAAGAAAAAAGAGACACACCACTCTCGGTAGGGCTCGAACCTCCAACCTTTTGGTTAACAGCTGAACGCGCTAGCCAATTGCGCCAAGGAGATAGTCGTGCTCTATTTTCACCACGGTCATAACAGTCCTCAAATGTATCAGCGCAAAGAAAAAAAGCGACACACCGCTCCCGGGAGAGCTCGAACCTCTAAACGTTCGGTTAACAGCCGATCGCGCCAGCCAATTGCGCAAGGAGACAGTCGTGCTCCACTCTCACCACCGTCAGATCATTCCTCCAAAGCTATCAGCGCAAGGAAAAAAAGAGACATACCGCTCTCTGGAGGGCTCGAACCTACAACATTTCGGTTAACAGCCGAACGCGCTAGCCAGTTGCGTCAGGGAGATATTCGTGCTCCGCTCTCACCACCGTCCGAACATTTCTACAAAGCTATCAGCGCAAAGAAAAAAGCGACACAATGCTCCCGGGAGGGCTCGAACCTCCAACCTTTCAGTTAACAGTTGATCGCGCTAGCCGAATCTGCCACGGAAACAGTCGTGCTCCACTCTCACCCCCATCAGAACACTCCTCGAAAGCTATCAGCGCAAAGACAAAAAATGACACACCGCTCTCCGGAGGGCTCGAACCGCCAACCTTTTGGTTAACAGCCGAACGCGCTAGCCAATTGCGTCACGGAGATAGTCGTGTTCCACTCTCATCACCATCAGAACATTTCTCCCTAGCTGTCAGCGCAAAAAAAGGACACACTGCTCCCGGGAGGGCTCGAACCTCCAACCTTTCAGTTAACAGTTGATTGCGCTAGCCAAATCTGCCACGGAAACAGTCCTGCTCCACTCTCACCCCCATCAGAACACTCCTCGAAAGCTATCAGCGTAAAGACAAAAAAGTGACACACCGCGCTCGGGAGGACTCGAACCTCCAACCTTTTTGTTAACAGCTGAACGCGCTAGCCATTTGCGCCCCGGAGATAGTCATGCTCCAATCTCACCACCGTCAGAACATTTCTCCAAAGCTATCAGCGAAAAAAAGCGACACACCGCTCATGGGAGGGCTTGAACCTCCAACCTTTCCGTTAACAGCCGAACGCGCTAGCCGATTGCGTCACGGAGACAGTCGTGCTCCACTCTCACCATGGTCAGAACATTTCTCCAAAGGAAGCAGCGCAAAGACAAAAAAGCGACACACCGCTCATGGCAGGGCTCGAACCTCCAACCTTTTGGTTAACAGCCGACCGTGCTAGCCAATTTCGCCACGTAGACAGTCGTGCTCTCCTCTCACCACCGTCAGAACATTTCTCGACAGCTGTCAGCGCAAAGAAAAAAGAGACACACCACTCTCGGTAGCGATCGAACCTCTAACCTTTTGGTTAACAGCTCAACGCGCTAGCCAATTGCGCCAAGGAGATTCTCGTGCTCTACTTTCACCACCGTCAGAACATTTCTCCAAACCTATCAGCGCAAAGAAAAAAAGCGACACACTGCTCCCGGGAGGGCTCGAACCTCCAACCTTTCAGTTAGCGGTTGATCGCGCTAGCCAATTCTGCCACGGAAACAGTCGTGCTCCACTCTCACCACCGTCAGAACATTTCTCCAAAGCTATCAGCGCAAAGAAAAAAAAGAGACACACCGCTCTCGGGAGGGCTCGAACCTCCAACCTTTTGGTTACCAGCCGATCGCGCTAGCTAATTGCGCCACGGAGATAGTCGTGCTCCACTCTCACCATGGTCAGAACATTTCTCCAAAGGAAGCAGCGCAAAGACAAAAAAGCGACACACCGCTCATGGCAGGGCTCGAACCTCCAACGTTTTGTTTAACAGCCGAACTTGCTAGCCACTTGCACCACGGAGATATTCGTGCTCCGCTCTCACCACCGTCCGAACATTTCTACAAAGCTATCAGCGCAAAGAAAAAAGCGACACAATGCTCTCGGGAGGGCTCGAACCTCCAACCTTTTGGTTAACAGCTTAACGCGCTAGCCAATTGCGCCAAGGAGATAAACGTGCTCTACTCTCACCACCGTCAGAACACTTCTCCAAAGCTATCAGCGCAAAGAAAAAAAAGAGACACACCGCTCTCCGGAGGGCTCAAACCTCCAAACTTTGTGTTAACAGCCGAACGCGCAAGCCAATTGCGTCACTGGGAGAGTCGTGTTCCACTCTCACAACCCTCAAAACGTTTCTCCAAAGCTATCAGCGCAAAGAAAAAAAAAGAGACACACCGCTCTCGGGAGGGCTCGAACTTCCAAACTTTTCGTTAACAGCCGATCGTGCTAGCCAATTGCGCCACGTAGACAGTCGTGCTCTACTCTCACCACCGTCAGAACATTTCTCCACAGCTGTCAGTGCAAAGAAAAAAGAGACACACCACCCTCGGGAGGGCTCGAACCTCCAACCTTTTGGTTAACAGCTGAACGCGCTAGCCATTTGCGCCCCGGAGATAGTTGTGCTCCAATCTCACCACCGTCAGAACATTTCTCCAAAGCTATCAGCCGAAAAAAAGCGACACACCACTCATGGGAGGGCTTGAACCTCCAATCTTTCCATTAACAGCCGAACGCGCTAGCCAATTGCGTCACGGAGACAGTCGTGCTCCACTCTCACACTGGTCAGAACATTTCTCCAAAGGTAGCAGCGCAAAGAAAAAAAAGCGACACACCGCTCATGGCAGGGCACGAACCTCCAACCTTTTGGTTAACAGCCGATCGTGCTAGCCAATTGCGCCACGTAGACACTCGTGCTCTACTCTCCTCACCATCAGAACATTTCTCCACAGCTGTCAGTGCAAAGAAAAAAGAGACACACCACCCTCGGGAGGGCTCGAACCTCCAACCTTTTGGTTAACAGCTGAACGCGCTAGCCAATTGCGCCAAGGAGATAGTCGTGCTCCACTCTCACCACCGTCAGAACATTTCTCCAAAGCTATCAGCGCAAAGAAAAAAAGAGACACACCGCTCTCCGGAGGGCTCGATTCACCAAACTTTTGGTTAACAGCCGAACGCTGTAGCCAATTGAGTCACGGAGATAGTCGTGTTCCACTCTCACCACCGTCAGAACATTTCTCCCTAGCTGTCAGCGCAAACAATAAAGAGACACACTGCTCTTGGGAGGGCTCGAACCTCTTACCTTTTGGTTAACAGCTCAACGCGCTAGCCAATTGCGCCAAGGAGATAGTCGTGCTCTACTCTCACCACCATCAGAACATTTCTGCAAACCTATCAGCGCAAAGAAAAAAAAGCGACACTGCTCCCGGAGGGCTCGAACCTCCAACCTTTTAGTTAACAGTGGATCGCGCTAGCCAATTCTGCCACGGAAACAGTCGTGCTCCACTCTCACCACCGTCAGAACATTTCTCCAAAGCTATCAGCGCAAAGAAAAAAAGAGACACACCGCTCTCCGGAGGGCTCGAACCTACAAACTTTTGGTTAACAGCAGAACGCGCTAGCCAATTGCGTCACGGAGATAGTCGTGTTCCACTCTCACCACCCTCAGAACATTTCTCCAAAGCTATCAGCGCAAAGAAAAAAAGAGACACACCGCTCTCGGGAGGGCTCGAACCTCCAAGCTTTTGGTTAACAGCTGAACGCGCTAGCCAATTGCGCCCCGGAGATAGTCGTGCTCTATTCTCACCACGGTCATAAGAGTCTTCAAAGGTATCAGCGGAAAGAAAAAAAGCGACACACAGCTCCCGGGAGAGCTCGAACCTCCAAAAGTTCGGTTAACAGCCGATCGCGCCAGCCAATTGCGCAAGGAGACAGTCGTGCTCCACTCTCACCACCGTCAGATCATTCCTCTAAAGCTATCAGCGCAAGGATAATAAAGAGACATACCGCTCTCTGGAGGGCTGGAACCTCCTACCTTTCGGTTAACAGCCGAACGCGCTAGCCAGTTGCGTCGCTGAGATAGTCGTGTTCCACTCTCACCACCCTCAGAACATTACTTCAAAGCTATCAGTGCGAAAAAAAAGAGACACGCCGCTCTCGGGAGGGCTCGAACCTCCAACGTTTTGTTAAACAGCCGAACTTGCTAGCCAATTGCACCATAGAGATATTCGTGCTCCGCTCTCACCACCGTCCGAACATTTCTACAAAGCGATCAGCGCAAAGAAAAAAAGCGACACAATGCTCCCGGGAGGGCTGGAAACTCCAACCTTTCAGTTAACAGTTGATCGCGCTAGCCAATTCTGCCACGGAAACAGTCGTGCTCCACTCTCACCACCGTCAGAACATTCCTCTAAAGCTATCAGCGCAAAAAAAAGAGACACACCGCTCTCCGGAGGGCTCCAACCTCCAACCTTTGTGTTAACAGCCGAACGCGCTAGCCAATTGCGTCACGGAGAGAGTCGTGTTCCGCTCTCACCACCCTCAGAAAGTTTCTCCAAAGCTATCAGCGAAAAGAAAAAAAAAGAGACACACCGCTCTCGGGAGGGCTCGAACCTCCAAACTTTTCGTTAACAGCCGATCGTGCTTGCCAAATGCGCCACGTAGACAGTCGTGCTCTACTCTTACCACCGTCAGAACATTTCTCCATAGCTGTCAACGCAAAGAAAAAAGAGACACACCGCTCTCGGGAGGGCTCGAACCTCCAACCTTTTGGTTAACAGCTTAACGCACTAGCCAATTGCGCCAAGGAGATAAACGTGCTCTACTCTCACTACCGTCAGAACATTTCTCCAAAGCTATCAGCGCAAAGAAAAAAGCGACACACTGCTCCCGGGAGGGCTCGAACCTCCAACCTTTCAGTTAACAGTTGATCGCGCTAACCAAATCTGCCACGGAAACAGTCGTGCTCCACTCTCACCCCCATCAGAACACTCCTCGAAAGCTATCACCGCAAAGACAAAAAAGTGACACACCGCTCTCCGGAGGGCTCGAACCTCAAACCTTTTGGTTAACAGTCGAACGCGCTAGCCAATTGTGCCACAAAGACAGTCGTGCTCCATTCTCACCACCGTCAGAACATTTCTACAAAGCTATCAGCGCAAAGAAAAAAAGAGACACACCGCTCTCGGGAGGGCTCGAACCTCCAATGTTTTTGTTGACAGCCGAACGCGCTAGCCAATTCCGCCATGGAGATATTCTTGCCCAACTCTCACCACCATCAGAACATTTCTACAAAGCTATCAGCGCAAAAAAAAAGAGACACACCGCTCTCGGGAGGACTCGAACCTCCAACCTTTTTGTTAACAGCTGAACGCGCGAGCCATTTGCGCCCCGGAGATAGTCGTGCTCCAATCTCACCACCGTCAGAAGATTTCTCCAAAGCTATTAGACCAAAAAAAGCGACACACCGCTCATGGGAGGGCTTGAACCTCCAACCTTTTCGTTAACAGCCGAACGCGCTAGCCAATTGCGTCACGGAGACAGTCGTGCTCCACTCTCACCATGGTCAGAACATTTCTCCAAAGGTAGCAGCGGAAAGAAAAAAAAGCGACACACCGCCCATGGCAGGGCTCGAACCTCCAACCTTTCAGTTAACAGTTGATCGCGCTAGCCAAGTCTGCCATGGAAACAGTCGTGCTCCACTCTCACCACCGTCAGAACATTCCTCCAAAGCTATCAGCGCAAAGAAAAAAAAGAGACACACCGCTCTCTGGAGGGCTCGAACCCCAAACCTTTTGGTTAACAGCCGAACGCGCTAGCCAATTGCGTCACGGAGATAGTCGTGTTCCACTTTCACCACCCTCAGAACATTTCTCCAAAGCTATCAGCGCGAAGAAAAAAAGAGACACACCACTCTCGGGAGGGCTCGAACCTCCAACCTTTTGGTTAACAGCCCATCGCGCTAGCCAATTGCGCCACGGAGATAGTCGTGCTCCACTCTCACCACCGTCAGAACATTTCTCCAAAGCTATCAGCGCGAAGAAACAAAGCAACACACCACTCAAGGGTGGGCTCGAACTTCCAACCTTTTGGTTAACAGCTGATTGCACTAGCCTATTGCGCCATGGAGACATTCGTGCTCATCTCTCACCACCGTCAGAACATTCCTCTAAAGCTATCAGCGCAAAAAAAAGAGACACACCGCTCTCCTGAGGGCTCAAACCTCCAACCTTTGTGTTAACAGCCGAACGCGCTAGCCAATTGCGTCACGGAGAGAGTCGTGTTCCGCTCTCACCACCCTCAAAACGTTTCTCCAAAGCTATCAGCGCACAGAAAAAAAAAGAGACACACCGCTCTCGGGAGGGCTCGAACCTCCAAACTTTTCGTTAACAGCCGATCGTGCTTGCCAAATGCGCCACGTAGACAGTCGTGCTCTACTCTCACCACCGTCAGAACATTTCTCCATAGCTGTCAGCGCAAAGAAAAAAGAGACACACCGCTCTCGGGAGGGCTCGAACCTCCAACCTTTTGGTTAACAGCTTAACGCACTAGCCAATTGCGCCAAGGAGATAAACGTGCTCTACTCTCACTACCGTCAGAACATTTCTCCAAAGCTATCAGCACAAAGAAAAAAAGCGACACACTGCTCCCGGGAGGGCTCGAACGTCCAATCTTTCAGTTAACAGTTGATCGTGCTAACCAAATCTGCCACGGAAACAGTCGTGCTCCACTCTCATTCCCATCAGAACACTCTTCGAAAGCTATCAGCGCAACGACAAAAAAAAGACACACCGCTCTCCGGAGGGCTCGAACCTCAAACCTTTTGGTTAACAGTCGAACGCGCTAGCCAATTGAGTCACGGAGATAGTCGTGTTCCACTCTCACCACCCTGAGAACGTTTCAGCAAAGCTATCAGCGCAAAGGAAAAAAGAGACACACCGCTCTCGGGAGGGCTCGAACCTCAAACCTTTTGGTTAACAGCCGATCGCGCTAGCCAATTGTGCCACGGAGACAGTCGTGCTCCACTCTCACCACCGTCAGAACATTTCTACAAAGCTATCAGCGCAAAGAAAAAAAGAGACACACCGCTCTCGGGAGGGCTCGGACCTCCAATGTTTTTGTTGACAGCCGAACGCGCTAGCCAATTGCGCCATGGAGATATTCTTGCCCCACTCTCACCACCGTCAGAAGATTTCTCCAAAGCTATCAGCCCAAAAAAAGCGACACACCGCTCATGGGAAGGCTTGAACCTCCAACCTTTCCGTTAACAGCCGAACGCGCTAGCCAATGGCGTCACGGAGACAGTCGTGCTCCACTCTCACCATGGTCAGAACATTTCTCCAAAGGTAGCAGCGCAAAGAAAAAAAAGCGACACACCGCCCATGGCAGGGCTCGAACCTTCAACCTTTCAGTTAACAGTTGATCGCGCTAGCCGAATCTGCCACGGAAACAGTCGTGCTCCACTCTCACCCCCATCAGAACACTCCTCGAAAGCAATCAGCGCAAAGACAAAAAAGTGACACACCGCTCTCCGGAGGGCTCGAACCCCCAACCTTTTGGTTAACAGCCGAACGCGCTAGCCAATTGCGTGACGGAGATAGTCGTGTTCCACTTTCACCACCCTCAGAACATTTCTCCAAAGCTATCAGCGCAAAGAAAAAAAGAGACACACCGCTCTCGGAAGGGCTCGAACCTCGAACCTTTTGGTTAACAGCTGAACGCGCTAGCCATTTGCGCCCCGGAGATAGTCGTGCTCTATTCTCACCACGGTCATAACATTCCTCAAAGGTATCAGCGCAAAGAAAAAAAGCGACACACTGCTCCCGGGAAAGCTCGAACCTCCAACCTTTTGGTTAACAGCCGAACGCGCTAGCTAATTGCGTCACGGAGAGAGTCGTCTTCCACTCTCACCACTCTCAGAACGTTTCTCGAAAGCTATCAGCGCAAAGAAAAAAAGAGACACACCGCTCTCGGGAGGGCTCGAACCTCCAAACGTTTGGTTAACAGCCGATCGTGCTAGCCAAATGCGCCACGTAGACAGTCGTGCTCTACTCTCACCACCGTCAGAACATTTCTCTATAGCTGTCAGCGCAAAGAAAAAAGAGACACATCACTCTCGGGAGGGCTCGAACCTCCAACCTTTTGGTTAACAGCTTAACGCGCTAGCCAATTGCGCCAAGGAAATAAACGTGCTCTACTCTCAACACCGTCAGAACATTTCTCCAAAGCTATCAGCGCAAAGAAAAAAAGCGACACACTGCTCCCGAGAGGGCTCGAACCTCCAACCTTTCAGTTAACAGTTGATCGCGCTAGACAAATCTGCCACGGAAACAGTCGTGCTCCACTCTCACCCCCTTCAGAACACTCCTCGAAAGCTATCAGCGCAAAGACAAAAAAGAGACACACCGCTCTCGGGAAGGCTCGAGCCTCAAACCTTTTGGTTAACAGCCGATCGAGCTAGCCAAATGCGCCACGTAGACAGTCGTGCTCTACTCTCACCACCGTCAGAACATTTCTCCATAGCTGTCAGCGCAAAGAAAAAAGAGACACACTGCTCTCGGGAGGGCTCGAACCTCCAACCTTTTGGATAACAGCTTAACGCGCTAGCCAATCGCGCCAAGGAGATAAACGTGCTGTACTCTCACCACCGTCAGAACATTTCTCCAAAGCTATCAGCGCAAAGAAAAAAAGCGACACACTGTTCCCGGGAGGGCTCGAACCTCCAACCTTTCAGTTAACAGTTGATCGCGCTAGCCAAATCTGCCGCGGAAACAGTCCTGCTCCACTCTCACCCCCATCAGAACACTCCTCGAAAGCTATAAGCGCAAAGACAAAAAAGTGAAACACCGCACTCCGGAGGGCTCAAACCTCCAACCTTTTGGTTAACAGCCGAACGCGCTAGCCAAATGCGTCACGGAGATAGTCGTGTTACACTATCACTACCCTGAGAACGTTTCTCCAAAGCTATCAGCGCAAAGAAAAAAAGAGACACACTGCTCTCGGGAGGGCTCGAACCTCAAACCTTTTGATTAACAGCCGATCACGCTAGCCAATTGTGCCACGGAGACAGTCGTGCTCCACTCTCACCACCGTCAGAACAATTCTACAAAGCTATCAGCGCAAATAAAAAAAGAGACACACCGCTGTCAGGAGGCCTCGAACCTCCAACGTTTTAGTTGACAGCCGAACGCGCTAGCAAATTGCGCCATGGAGATATTCTTGCCCCACTCTCACCACCGTCAGAACATTTCTAGAAAGCTATCAGCGCAAAGAAAAAATGAGACACACCGCTCTCAGGAGGACTCGAACCTCCAACCTTTTTGTTAACAGCTGAACGCGCTAGCCATTTGCGCCCCGGAGATAGTCGTGCTCCAATCTCACCACCGTCAGAACATTTCTCCAAAGCTATCAGCCCAAAAAAAGCGACACACCGCTCATGGGAGGGCTTGAACCTCCAACCTTTCCGTTAACAGCCGAACGCGCTAGCCAATTGTGTCACGGATACAGTCATGCTCCACTCTCACCAGGGTCAGAACATTTCTCCAAAGGTAGCAGCGCAAAGAAAAAAAAGCGACACACCGCTCATGGCAGGGCTCGAACCTCCAACCTTTTGGTTAACAGCCGATCGTGCTAGCCAATTGCGCCACGTAGACAGTCGTGCTCTACTCTCCTCACCGTCAGAACATTTCTCCACAGCTGTCAGTGCAAAGAAAAAAGAGACACACCACCCTCGGGAGGGCTCGAACCTCCAACCTTTTGGTTAACAGCTGAACGCGCTAGCCAATTGCGCCAAGGAGATAGTCGTGCTCCACTCTCACCACCGTCAGAACATTTCTCCAAAGCTATCAGCGCAAAGAAATAAAGAGACACACCGCTATCCGGGGGCTCGAACCTCCAAACTTTTGGTTAACAGCCGAACGCTCTAGCCAATTGCGTCACGGAGATAGTCGTGTTCCACTCTCACCACCGTCAGAACATTTCTCCCTAGCTGTCAGCGCAAAGAATCAAGAGACACACTGCTCTTGGGAGGGCTCGAACCTCCAACCTTTTGGTTAACAGCTCAACGCGCTAGCCAATTGCGCCAAGGAGATGGTCGTGCTCTACTCTCATACCATCAG